>NC_057756.1:9069082-9074650 GCF_004010195.1 Chiloscyllium plagiosum
AATTTAGCATGGCCAATCACCCTGACCTGCACATCCCTGGGGACTATGGGTCAATTTAGCATGGCCAATCACCCTGACCTGCACATCCCTGGGGACTATGGGTCAATTTAGCATGGCCAATCACCCTGACCTGCACATCCCTGGGGACTATGGGTCAATTTAGCATGGCCAATCACCCTGACCTGCACATCCCTGGGGACTATGGGTCAATTTAGCATGGCCAATCACCCTGACCTGCACATCCCTGGGGACTATGGGTCAATTTAGCATGGCCAATCACCCTGACCTGCACATCCCTGGGGACTATGGGTCAATTTAGCATGGCCAATCACCCTGACCTGCACATCCCTGGGGACTATGGGTCAATTTAGCATGGCCAATCACCCTGACCTGCACATCCCTGGGGACTATGGGTCAATTTAGCATGGGGAGAAAGTGAGGTCTGCAGATGCTGGAGATCAGAGCTGAAAATGTGTTGCTGGAAAAGCGCAGCAGGTCAGGCAGCATGCAGGGAACAGGAGAATCGACGTTTCGGCATGGCCAATCCCACCCGACCTGCACATTCCTGGGCACTATGGTGAATTTAGCATGGCCAATCCACCCTGACCTGCACATTCCTGGGCACTATGGTGAATTTTGCATGGCCAATCCACTCTGACCTGCACATTCCTGGGCACTATGGTGAATTTAGCATGGCCAATCCACCCTGACCTGCACATTCCTGGGCACTATGGTGAATTTAGCATGGCCAATCCACCCTGACCTGCACATCCCTGGGCACTACGGTGAATTTAGCATGGCCAATCCACCCTGAACTGCACACTCCTGGGCAATATGGTGTATTTAGCATGGTCAATCCACCCTGACCTGCACATCCCTGGGCACTATGGTGAATTTAGCATGGCCAATCCACCCTGACCTGCACATTCCTGGGCACTATGGTGAATTTAGCATGGCCAATCCACCCTGACCTGCACATCCCTGGGCACTACGGTGAATTTAGCATGGCCAATCCACCCTGAACTGCACACTCCTGGGCAATATGGTGTATTTAGCATGGTCAATCAACCCTGACCTGCACATTCCTGGGCAATATGGTGAATTTAGCATGGCCAATCCACCCTGACCTGCACATTCCTGGGCACTATGGTGAATTTAGCATGGCCAATCACCCTGACCTACACATCGCTGGGGACTATGGGTCAATTTAGCATGGGGAGAAAGTGAGGTCTGCAGATGCTGGAGATCAGAGCTGAAAATGTGTTGCTGGAAAAGTGCAGCAGGTCAGGCAGCATCAAAGGAACAGGAGAATCGACGTTTCGACATGGCCAATCACCTTGACCTGCACATTCCTGGGCAATATGGTGTATTTTGCATGGCCAATCCATCCTGACCTGCACATCCCTGGGCAATATGGTGCATTTAGCATGGCCAATCAACCCTGACCTGCACATTCCTGGGCACTATGGTGAATTTAGCATGGCCAATCACCCTGACCTGCACATCCCTGGGCACTATGGTGAATTTAGCCTGGCCAATCACCCTGACCTGCACATCCCTGGGTACTACGGTGAATTTAGCATGGCCAATCACCCTAACCTGCACATCCTTGCACTGTAGGACCTTTCAAGACAATAACAGGAAAGGGCGGGGTAGATAGTGCTTCCACTGGTTGGGGATTGAAGAATTTTTGGGCACAGTCTGAGAACGAGGGAAAGCTTGTTCAGCAGAGATGTTAGGAAACACTTTGACACACAAAGGGAGGTGGATGTTAGAAACTGTCTTCCACAAAGGACAGTGGATGCTGGACCAGTTAATTTAAAATCTGAGACAGAAAGTTTTGTTAACAAAGTTATGAACGGATATAGACCAATGGAGATGGCGTTAGATCACAGATCAGCCATAATCTCAGAATGATGAAACAGGCCGGAGGGAGTGCTTAATACTTTATAATGGCCTAAGCTGAAAGGGTTATTTGCCACTCGGTCTGTTAATGAGGGGTTGCACTGTCCCTCTGTTCATTGGATGTCAACTTTTACACCAAGTGCAGAAAGAAACTCCTTGATTTTAAACTGGGAATACAGACTGATAAGCGATACCGGCTCACTGTTTCCTGTAAGCGGGAAATGTACATAATCTTTAGGGTGAACGGCAGTTTATATCGACGAGGCAGATGTTGGAGATCAGTATAGATTAGAGTGGTGTGGGAAAAGCACAGCAGGTCAGGAAGCATCCGAGGAACAGGAGAATCTATACAGTTCCTGATGCCCGAAACGTCGATTTTCCTGCTCCTCGGATGCTGCCTGACCTGCTGTGCTTTTCCAGCACCACTCTGATCTTGAGAATATATTGACAGGCGGAGGCTCCCGCCCCCGTTCTCACCCAGAAGGTAAAAGCTGAGATCATTTCCGAGGAGCTGAGTCCGCCTCTCCTGCGGAATCAGTATCTGAAAGGCAGCGTTCGAGTCAACATACAGATTCCGTTTCTCGCAAAATGCTCTGGGTGAGTGATGAGTATCTGAGTCTGAGGAAATGTAGTGGCTGTGAATGGAGGAAATCGGTTCTATTAGTCTAAGGACCAGACTTTATCCGTTGCAAAAAAGTTGGGAGAATCAGATGCGGTGCGGATGGTTCCGGTTCTAGCCGGTCCCGTCAGTAACAGTGCTCAATCCCGCTCGACCAAAGGGTTTAATGTAACAATAATTTGTTTATTTTAAACTCAACAGTCCACAGAATGTGCTCAACGCAGTGAGATCGGAACCTGTTGTAAAGTGCTCCATTTAAAACACCCTATTCCCACCAAAGTGGGTTCCGAGTTTAAAATCAGACCGATTAAAAAAAACAACTTTAACAATCTGGAACAGTTCTTACAAACACCATCAGGGTGTCTGAAACTTGTAATGGAAGAGATGTGATAAATCCCTGGGCAGGATAAAGGTGGGAATATTTCAATTATTCCTACCAACCCAAAGCAATGCCCGTGTGAATAGAATTCTGAAATAAAACGTGAACATTTTTACAATGTAACCCTTCCTTGTTCAATGATCGTTTCCTATCGAATATTACTGTCAAATTCAATCGTTCGTTCGGATGAGAAAGTAGGCATCTAACCGCTCTTTCTAACGAGTTCCTCATTTAAATGCAACGAAAAATTAATGATCATTCCTGTTTACTGCTTTACCTTAGTTTTGTTCAACCGTGCACTTTAAACGGAAACTCGAAGAATTGCAGAGTGTGTATTTATCCGCGAGTTATAGTAAACAGATCAGATGGTTTCCTGGGACGGTTTTCCACCAATCTGTTATTTGATTTTAGAATAGTCCAAGGCATTGGTACCCGGTGGGCCCTGCGTTACCTGAGTTTTTGATTGAATTGATTATTACGTGTTCCTAGGCACAGTGAAAAGCATTATCTTGAGAGCAACACAGGCAGATCAGAGTTAAGTAGCATAGTGTAAAGTTAATGGCGCTGATTTTAACTGTAGGTAGAAAATGGAGGTGGTGGATATAACTTGAACTGAAAACATTATGTCCGTAGGGAATCAGAGCTGAAAGTGTGTTGCTGGAAAAGCGCAGCAGGTCAGGCAGCATCCAAGGAGCAGGAGAATCGACGTTTCGGGCATGAGCCCTTCTTCAGGGCAGATGCCCGAAACGTCGATACACCTGCTCCTTTGATGCTGCCTGACCTGCTGCGCTTTTCCAGCAACACATTTTCAGCTCTCATCTCCAGCATCTGCAGTCCTCACTTTCTCCATAGGGAATGAGGTTGGTTAATCCGTACTCGTTATTCTGGTCAAGCTGATAAGTTCAAACCTCTATTTATTAGTGTCCCCTACATTTTAAAGGACCTGAAATGTAATAGGATGGAGAGCCCTTTAGACCATCACCTTTAGATCCTGATGGTGTTTGTAAGAACTGTTCCAGATTGTTAAAATTGGTTTTTTTTGATCGATCTGATTTTAAACTTCAAGTGTTGAAAGAGCCCACTTTGGAGAATGTGGTGGGAACAGGGTGTTTTAAATTACAACTGGTCCAGGTCTGACTACATTGACCACACCGGGAACTGGCTGGGAATGAATTCCGAGCGGAATGAGGCTGTGAGACTGTCCTTCCCGAGTGATTCTGTTACTGTCTAGATCTGAACCTGTATGTATAAGACAGCGGGAACTGTCTATCTGATTACATAAAGTACAGAAAAGGAAATGAGCTGATTTAAATTGAAAGATATATCGTCGCAGTCATGAGAAACTAACTGCTTATATCAGAATAAACGTGTTGGACTAAAACCTAGTGATTTTTCACCGAATAAGAGTTCCATTGTTCGGAAATTGTTTATATCGATAGTTTTGATAAAACTTTGTCATTGGTTAAGTTTAATCTGCTGTACGTTCTCAAACATTTAAGATTTGGAGATGCCGGTGTTGGACTTGGGTGTACAAAGTTAAAAATCACACAACTCCAGGTTATAGTCCAACAGGTTTAATTGGAAGCACTAGCTTTCGGAGAGTCGCTCCTTCACCAGGTGGTAGTGGAGCCCTGGTGTTGTGTGATTTTTTAAAGCTTCAAACATTTAAAGTTTCGTTTATGCAGCTTTTTAAAAACCGATTGAGTATGAGAATTGACCGCTTTTCTCTGAATGTGTGAGCTTCAGTGTAGAAAGCTCAGCAATGTCACTGAGCTTGAGTGCTGACTGTCTGAACCTGACTTTCACTTTATTTTCCCTCTCAGCTGGGAATGGAAATCAGGCTCCAAAGTTGTCCAGTATTTGTGTTAAAACTGAATTCTCCAATTAGGGGATTTCCTCCTCCGGGTTTTCCGCATTGTAAAATCAAAATCAACTCTTCAATCCGCAAAAGAGATTCAATGAACGAACGATTGAATTTGGCAGTAACATTCGATGGGAAATGCTCATCGAACAAAGTTAAATTGTAAAAATGGTCACGTTTTACGGCATTGCTTTGGGTTGGCGGGAATGATTCAAATATTCCCACCTCTATCCTGCCCAAGGATTTCTCACACCCCCGTTCAATATTTGAAGATGTTGGGTGTAAAACTGCTTTTCAACAAAGGTAGGCGGATTTAATGTTAGTCACACGGGTGTGGCAAGTGTGGACAGAATTGTACAAGCCCAGCCCACAAAGACAGATAAATGCTGGAGAAACTCAGTAGTAGATCTGGCGGTGTCTGTGGCGAGAGAAACAGAACGAACGTTTCGAGTCCAATATGTTCCTTCTCCTGAAGGTGTTCGGAAGATGTTTGGAGGTGCTGATATTATGTATGGTGTGGAGGAGTCAGTGTTGGACTGGGGTGGACAAAGTTAAAAATCAGAGCTGAAAATGTGTTGCTGGAAAAGCGCAGCAGGTCAGGCAGCATCCAAGGAGCAGGAGAATCGACGTTTCGGGCATAAGCCCTTCTTCAGGAATGAGGAAAGTTTGTCCAGCAGGCTAAGATAAAAGGTAGGGAGGAGGGACTTGGGGGAGGGGCGTCGGAAATGTGATAGGTGGAAAAAACAAACCATTATCTCCCAGACCGTCCATAACCTCATCACCTCGGGGGATCTCCCATCCACC
>NC_057756.1:9074864-9096091 GCF_004010195.1 Chiloscyllium plagiosum
GGTTGGAGGGAGAGCGCCTCATCTTCCGCCTAGGAACCCTCCAACCATAAGGGATGAACTCGGATTTCACCAGTTCCCTCATTTCCCCTCCCCCTACCTTGTCTCAGTCAAATCCATCGAATTCAGCACCGCCTTCCTAACCTGCAATCTTCTTCCTGACCTCTCCGCCCCCACCCCAGTCTGACCTTTCATCCTCACCTTAACCTCCTTCCACCTATCGCATTTCCAACGCCCATCCCCCACGCCCCTCCTCCCTACCTTTTATCTTAGCCTGCTGGACACACTTTCCTCATTCCTGAAGAAGGGCTTATGCCCGAAACGTCGATTCTCCTGTTCCCTGGATGCTGCCTGACCTGCTGCGCTTTTCCAGCAACACATTTTCAGCTCTGATCTCCAGCATCTGCAGCCCTCACTTTCTCCTCAAAGTTAAAAATCACACAACACCAGGTTATAGTCCAACAGGTTTATTTGGAAGCACATTAGCTTTCGGAGCGCTGCTCCTTCATCGGGTGATAGTGGAGGTTAAGGTCATGCTCCATTCCGGATCCTTTTGCTATAAATTCTGTGAGAATGACCTTAACCTCCACAACCTCCTGATGAAGGAGCGGGCCCTCTGAAAGCTAGTGCTTCCAAATAAACCGGTTGGACTCTAACCTGGTGTTGTGATTTTTTTTAAAAACACTGATATTATGTCCATTTCTTAAATGTCACTTTCTTCTGGATTTCTTGCGAACATGTCCCCGAGCAGAAATGGCGTCTGCAGCGTTAGAGGCACTTTTTTCACAACCGTATTGTTTTTGTTTGGTTAAGTGTTGAGTGTTTGAACTTGTATGAACTAGTGAAATCGAGATGACGGGGAATCAGAGGGGTAAATATTGGTGCGGATTTGGTTCTGTTTTGACGGGCTGAGCTCTCAGTCCGAATCCAGACCTGACTCGGACAGTTTCATGCAAGTTTAGGTTAGACCATTGAGTATGGGCCAGTCGTTTCTCCCTGTGATTTGAGCACGTTGCCGATTATTTATCTCCAGGAGAAAAGTATGGAATTCATTGAGATCAGTTTTTGTCACAAAGAACTCTGTCCACCCTGTCAAATACAAGGAAAAATGAACCAGTTTTCAGTTGAAAAAAATACTGAAAAGACTTTAAAATTAATCGATGTTTCTGTTTGTATTTTTTGTTCGGTGAAGTGACGCTAATCTGGTTAATGCGATTTGTTTAAATGCTTACCTCCAGCGGAATATCGGGGGAAGCATTCCTGATGAAGGGTTTATGCCCGATTCTCCTGTGCTTTTCCAGCGCTACACTCTGGAATGGAGCGGAATATCAGAGTATTGCAGATTGTATATTTATCTGGAGGAGTTAAACTGATCAGACTGCTTCCTGGGGAGTATTTTCGCTCAGTATGATAGCTTTCTGCTGTAATTAATGACTTGTGTTTTGAGTAACGCAACAGGCCCATTGGGCATTGATAATCAGTTTTCTCTACAGGAGAGAGGTCATGGCGCAAGTTTCAACTGGAGATAGAAAATGGAAAGGGGTGGGGGAGTTGGGACATTCACAATGGGTTTAATGTAAAATATAACTGAGATGTGGGCGGCACGGTGTCACAGTGGTTAGCACTGCTGCCTCACAGCGCCTGAGACCCGGGTTCAATTCCCGACTCAGGCGACTGACTGTGTGGAGTTTGCACATTCTCCCAGTGTCTGTGTGGGTTTCCTCCGGGTACTCCGGTTTCCTCCCACAGTCCTCGGCGGGTCGGTGTGGACTTGTTGGGCCGAAGGGCCTGTTTCTACACTGTAATCTAATCTAATCTAATCTCAGGCCTGTAAGAAATCCGTTCCTAATTGCGTTCATTATCTGGTCGCCCCGATGTGTTTAAGCCTGTATTTATCGCAGTGAGGTGATGAATAAGGATCTGATATCGAATGTTTTGGCGAGGATTAATCAGAATCTGTTATCACCGACGCGTTCTTCCCTCATACTGTGAGTTGGAGTTGACTTTTTTTTAATGAGAAGGAATCTAGTCAGTTGTTAATATTATTTTCGAAGCCGCTATTAATTTATAGCGGCCGACGCGGAGAGAGTGGAGCTGATTGTCCATTGAAGAAGTAGTGGGAACGGGGAATAATAATAATTTCCGTTTATCCAACAAGAGGCAGCGGGTGATAACCGGGGGTTCCTGTGAACTCAATCTGCCTGTTGTTCGGGAGGGAGTGAATTCCTACCGCTAATGACACTGTAAGATGACTTTTCCTGAGTACACTGTCTGCCGCATTTCTCTTGTCATTTAGAGTGAAGTATTGACTTTAAATACTTCACTAGGAGTAACTTTTTAAAAGCTGAGCTGGGTAAAGGGCTGGCAGATGGAATACAATGTTAATAAATGTGAAGTCATTCATTTTGGTCGGATTATTACTTGAATGGTAAACGTTTGCAGTATGCTGCTATGCAGAGGGACCTGTGCATGACTCACAAAGGGTTGGTTCTAAGGTAGAAAAACAAATTAGGAAAGCAAATGGAATTTTGTCCTTTGTTAGAGGGATTGAGTTTAAAAGCAGGGAGGTTATGTTGCAACTGTACAGGGTGCTGGTGAGGCCACACCTGGAGCTCTATGTGCAGTTTTGGTTTCCTTACTTGAGAAAGGATGTACTGGCGCTAGAGGAGGTGCAGAGGAGGTTGAATGTGGAGTTGAGAAGGTTGGTTTATGAGGAGAGGCGGAGTAGACTGGAATTATATCCATTGGAATTCAGAAGAATGGGAGGGGATCTTAATAAAATTACCAAGGGGATAGATAAGATAGAAGCAGGGAGGATGTTTCCACAGGCAGGTGAAACTAGGACAAGAGGACATAGCCCCAAGATTAGAGAGAGCAGATTTAGGACTGAATTGAGAAGAAACGTCTTCACCCAGAGGGTTGTGAATCTATGGAATTCCCTGCCCAGGGAAATAGTTGACGCTGCTTTAGTAAATGTTTTTAAAGCTAAGAGTTTTTTTTGAATAGTAAAGGAATTAAGGGAGACAGTGGGAAGGGGGGAGGGATAAGTGGAGCTGAGTCCATGAAAAGATTAGCCATGATCTTATTGAATGGTGGAGCAGGCTCGATGGGCTGAATGGCCTAGTCCTGCTCCTCGTTCTTCTGTTCTTCTGTTTACTGTATGAGTTGTTAAGAAGGATAAGAACCAATTGAAACTAGTGTCAGGAAAATTGGATGTTAGAGAGGGGATTGTGAAGGTTCCTGATAGATTCCAGGAATTTGAAGTTGTGATGAAAAAGAAGCCAGTTTCTTTGCAAAGATAGTATTTCAGTGCTGTGATTGTGAAACTTTACTGAGTGTACACTGTTTACTGCTTTTCCCACATAATAACAGTGAGCACACTTTAACCAAAGCACTTCACTGTTTTCGAGATGCCTGTGGTGGTGGGAGGCATTAGATAAATGCAGAACTTTGTTTCTGACTTTCTTGAATTAACAGGACTAGGAAAATCAGAACTGGCATTCGATTTAACCATTCATTTCAATCTCCATAATCACATTATATCCAGTTTCCTCTCAAGAAAGAGAATTAACACTCATATATAGATAGTGTACAGACACATTGACAATATATAGGGTATTTTCATGCTCTTATACTGCCACTTGATGGTAATACTGGACAAAGCCAGGTTTCATGCTGGGATCGGATAAGAGTATACATTCATCTTTGTGATTTGTTTACTCTGGTGGTCAGTCTTTGAACATATCATAAGGATCTACCAAACAAAAATGTATATTACAGAAAAGAATAGCACCATCTACAGTTTACTGTGTAAGAACCAGAGGAAATAGCCTCATTATAAATATCAAATAAATAAACACACATTTATAGATGCTATACAAATCAGTGACAATTTACATAATATAACTAAATATTATAAATAAACTTCTAATTATCTTTGTATGCATGAAAAATTTTGATTTTCAGAAATGATTAATGGGTTTTTATCTCTTGGCTGTTTGACTCTTCCTGTGCATAATAGTAATTACTGCATTGATGGCAGGAGACAGAGGGTGGTGACAGAGGGTTATTTTTTGGACTGGAGGCTTGTGACCAGCAGTGTGCCACAAGGATCAGCATTGGGTCCAAGTGCTTTACGTTATTTATTTAAATGATTTGATGCGAATATAGAAGGCATGGTTAATAAATTTACAGATGACACCAGAATAGGTGGTACAGTGGATAGTGAAGAAGGTTATCAAAGAGTATAACAAGACTTTAATTAGATGAGCTGATAAAGTTTGAAATAAAAGAGACCTAAGGGGCAACTTTTCATGCAGAGGGTGGTACGTGAATGGAATGAGCTGCCAGAGGAAGTGATGGAGGCTGGTACAATTGCCACATTTAAGAGGCATCTGGATAGGTATATGAATAGGAAGGGTTTGGAGGGACATGGACCAAACACAGACAAATGGGACTGGTTCAGCTTAGGGATCTGGTTGGTGCAGACAAGTTGGACCAAAGGGTTTGTTTCTGTGCTATGTGACTTTATGACTCTACCGCTCGTATGACTCATAAACTGCATTTCAGAAAGTCTTTCTTGACTATAAAAGTCTGGGATGAGGTGAGCCACTATACAACACACAGTTTTGTTTCATAACTGATTCTTTCCTCTAGGCTGAACATTTCAGTTTGATGAAGATGGGAATATTACAAACTGCAAATCTATAATATGCTTCTGCACATTCAACAGCCAACAAAGAATAAATGCTTGAAGGGAGTGAAACTGTGGTGGGGGCGGGGGCTAAATTTGGAGGAGCCGGTGTTGGACTGGGGTGTACAAAGTTAAGAATCACACAACACCAGGTTATAGTCCAACAGGTTTAATTGGAAGCACTAGCTTTCGGAGCGCTGCTCCTTCCTCAGGTGGTTGTGGAGTATAAGATCGGAAGACATAGAATTTATAGCAAATTTTACAGTATGATGTAACTGAAATTACATATTGAAAAAGACCTGGATTGTTTGTTAAGTCTCATCTTTTTTAGAATTACCATGTTAGTTTCAGTTCTTTCAATGTAAATCCAGAACATTTAAAAGTTACATTCTCGAGTGAACTTTAACAATTGGTGTCATGTCGGCCCAGATAATGCATTTAAGGTGTGAGCTGCCAAATGTGAAGCAATGATTTGGAGATGCCGATGTTGGACTGGGGGGTACAAAGTTAAAGATCACACAACACCAGGTTTTAGTCCAACAGGTTTAATTAGAAGGGCTAACTTTCGGAGCATTCATCAGGATGAAGGAGCGACGCTCCGAAAGCTAGTGCTTCCAATTAAACCTGTTGTACTATAACCTGCCTTTGTGTAATTTTTAACCTTGTGAAACAATGGTCAGACTGATTCTAATCTAAAAAATGGATTTACAGAATCTTACGTGGATTCATGCAGATTTTGAGCAAAGTACAATGTAATTCTGCAAGTACAAATTCACCCCACAAATGGAGATGTGTATGTGTACATGTAGGTGTGTGTGGTGGGGTTATAAGTGTCTGTGAGAGTGTGCATGTGTGAGTGTAAAGGGGTATAAGTCTGTGAGAGGGTGCGTGTATGTGTGAGTGTTTTGAGAGAGGGCTGTGTGAGTGGGAGGGAAGAGTGGGATGATTTGAAGAGTGCGTTCGCAAGGCTAGCACTAGCACAATGGGCTGAGTGGATGCTGCAGGTCCTGCTGTATCTATTTTTCACACTATAATGTCAAAAACACAGCACACCATTTCCCACTCTGCCTGTCACTGGGGCTGTGCATTGTAAATGCTGATGTTTCATTCTGACACGAGTCAGTCAGACAAAGGGTCATCTTACTGGCTTCAAGTGAGAGCACAAATTGTGGCGCATTTCATGTGCTTATCAATCAATGTGATCAGTTGCTGACTGAATCAGAGTATTCCACATGCATGCGATGTTGCTCATTCACCTGAGGGATAGGATCTGTCTCTGACCATCCCGGTGTCACAAATGATTGCCTCCAGATTGTCAATTCTGAAGAGGATTGAGAAGGCTTTTTGGGAATGCCTCCTCCCCCTCGTGACAAGTTCGGAAATTCCCTGATAGCTTCAGAACCTGCTCATGAAGACTGGGAGCTTCTCCCAGCTCCTGCATTGACCAAATTTGACAGGTTTCCTTGTTTCCATGGCACCATCAAAGTACTTATCTCCAAGTGCTGATTCACGGGCCTGCTTGCTAGGCCCATACCTGGGATCCCTTTCGTCAGAGCAGGGGAGAGTTTTACTTTCTTTAACGGAGGGACTCGCTCCTTCCTGGATGACTGATTTTCAAACCTGCAATTCCCAGGTTATAGCCCGACAGGTTGATCTGAAATCACGAGCCTTCATCACGTGAAGTCTGCTCCAAGAAGTAAACTGATCAGCTTCCTCTCTCCTCCAGGCTGAGGCAGGGATACCACTCAGTATTTCCCCAGTATTCACTGGACAGGAGGGAATTGTTGCTTTTCAAGGTTTGTAAACGCCTGTGCAGCCTGGAACCTGAGAGTGAACGGTGCTAGGCAGGTTCTGGGAGATATCTCAGCCTGTTTTGTTCTTGCAGGCCCCTTGTCCATGATTTGTTTGAATCCATCGGGATCTGACAGTCCCATCGCGTGTTCAGGTTGGAGAAGTGAAAACCTTTTCTCAGACTCGAGCGCTGATTCTATTCCTTACCGGAGATTCAGCAGCTCAAACTCATTGATTGCATTGAGTTGTGTGTGTGTGTGTGTACATGTCTACCCACCTGTTTGCAATGTGTGTGCAGCATCTCTTCGAGCCTGGAATGGAATCGTTGCGAACCCCATCGGTGACCAGTTGTTAGTGTGCCTTAATGTTTCAAACTGAAACTGAGCTAATACCTTTCTGAATTGCAATTTAATGTTTTAATTTCTTTTTCCCAATGATTGCAGGCAAGTATTTTACCGATTATGTTTGCATCAGTCAACATGGCACATGAAGTTTGTATAGAAGGTACGTGATAGAATAGGAATCCTGAGTTGTGAAATATTTATCTCACTCTATTCAAACAAGCTTTTAGCTCTTTTCCAGCAAGAACTCATTAGAATTGGATTGTGATCTACCATCCATCTCAAATATTCAAAGTTTAAATTTAGATCTCTCTACAATGCATACCATTATCCAGTTCAAATTACAGCCAGCTTCACGCTAACTGAACCAATTACAACAGACTGAAGAATGAGTGAAGAGATGAACTCTTGATTGTGTTCTCAATGAGCATATTCTCGGTGAGATTCCTGATGAACGACTTTTGCCCGAAACGTCGATTTTTCCTGCTCCTCAGATGCTGCCTGACCTACTGTGCTTTTCCAGTGTCATAGAGTCATGGAGTCATGGAGATGTACAGCATAGAAACAGACCCTTCGGTCCAACCTGTCTATGCCAACCAGATATTCCAACCCAATCTAGTCCCACCTGCCAGCACCTGGCCCATATCCCTCCAAATCCTTCCTATTCATATACCCATCCAAATGCCTTTTAAATGTTACCAGCCTCCACCACTTCCTCTGGCAGCTCATTTCATACACGTACCACCCTCCGCATGAAAAAGTTGCCCCTTAGGTCTCTTTTATACCTTTCCCCTCTCACCCTAAACCTGTGCCTTCTAGTTCTAGACACCCCCACCCCTGGGAAAAGACTTTGTCTCTTTATCCTATCCATGCCCCTCATAATTTTATAAACCTCTATAAGGTCACCCCTCAGCCTTTATAAATGCCAGCATTTATACTCAATGTGGATCTCTTCCTATCCCCTCGTCTTGCCCTATTGACATATCCTCCATTTCCAAATTGCAAAAATAAAATTGATTAATGATGTCTTAAAAGGATTTTAGGAAGCAAACTTTAAAACAATCCCAATACAGAAAGATGATTTTTAGTGCACTTAAATTTAAATTTCGAGATGCACATCAGTTGATTTTTGGGAACTGAGGGAATATGGGGGAAGAAAATGGAGCTGAAGTTGAAGATCAGCTGTGATCATATGGAATGGGGAGTGGGTTTGAATGACTGAAAGATGAGTTTGCTTGTATTATGAGTTTGAATCTGTTAACAAGTTCAATAAAGCTTGTTCTTCCTTCTCTTTTAGCACATATTGGAAAACCTGTAAATAGAACAATTCCAGAATGCAAGAAGGGGAGTATGACACCCACCCTGACCAAGGGAATACAGGAGCTGATATGCAAGGATTTAGAGTGCATCAGGACTTTCAAAGCAACATTTATTTGCAACAAATATTACAACTTATACATTCCAAGTGTTTCAAAGAATAATATTTCTGAATACTGGCTAGTATGTGGTAAAGATCAGATAAAGATAGTCTTGAGTGGAGGTGAGTTTAAAGAGTCTGGAAGCAGACGTGTGTTATGGCACAATGTTCATAATCTCATTAAGTCTCTTTTCACCCATAATTTGCAGACCAATAGTCAGTGCCAATTCAGGCTGCACAATAACGATATAAATAAAGATTCAATCAGTGCAAATACACACATTGAACAGGAGATACACATATTTGAGGGGGTGATGGTCTTGTGGGCTTAGTGCTAGACTGTTAATCCGAGGGAGCGCCGCATGGTCGGAGGGTCAGTGCTGAGGGAGCGCCGCACGGTCGGAGGGTCAGTGCTGAGGGAGCGCCGCATGGTCGGAGGGTCAGTACTGAGGGAGCGCCGCACGGTCGGAGGGTCAGCGCTGAGGGAGCGCCGCACGGTCGGAGGGTCAGCGCTGAGGGAGCGCCGCACGAGCTGGAGAAGGTTAGAGTTAGGAAGGGATGTTGGACTTGGAGAATGTTAGAACATGGTAGGAATTGTGGTAGTGAGGCTGTGGAGGGATCTGAATACACAGATGAGAATTAAATGGTGATGTGCCAGACTGGAAGCTGGTCCTGGTAGTCCTGGCTAATGAGGATGGGAGAATGAATTTGGTGTGGTTTAGGATCTGGCAGCAGAGGATTGAATGGTGAATGTGTCCTGATGTCAGCGTGGTCCATTCTGAAATATTGGCCACAAAAGCACAAAATGCTTGACCCTGCAGTAAGAGGGACAGAAGTGTTAGTTTGTGCAGTAATTTAGTTTGGGCTTATACGAAAGGTGAATAGTGGCTCAGTTTCACATTGCAATTGTACTGTTCTGTTTTCCAGGTTGTCCACCTCTAGAGACAAGTGATACTCCAGAAAGGAATCATCACAAACAGTTCAATATCACTCAAGGTAAAACCAAGTGAAAGTGTAGAATGTCATAGCAGGTGTTAGCCGTGGTTCTAACCTGTCAGCGCTGAGGGAGTGCTGCGTGGTCGGAGGGTCAGCGCTGAGGGAGTGCTGCGTGGTCGGAGGGTCAGCGCTGAGGGAGTGCTGCGTGGTCGGAGGGTCAGCGCTAAGGGAGTGCCGCGCGGTCAGAGGGTCAGCGCTGAGGGAGTGCCGCGCGGGGTAGGTGTAGGAGCTGGAGAAGGTTAGAGTTAGGAAAGGATGTTGGACTAGGAGGATGTTAGAACATAGTAGGAATGGTGGTAGTGAGGCCGTGGAGGGATCTGAATACACAGATGAGAATTAAATGGTGATGTGCCAGACTGGAAGCTGGTCCTGGTAGTCCTGGCTAATGAGGATGGGAGAATGAATTTGGTGTGGTTTAGGATCTGGCAGCAGAGGATTGAATGGTGAATGTGTCCTGATGTCAGCGTGGTCCATTCTGAAATATTGGCCACAAAAGCACAAAATGCTTGACCCTGCAGTAAGAGGGACAGAAGTGTTAGTTTGTGCAGTAATTTAGGCTAGTTTGGGCTTATACGAAAGGTGAATAGTGGCTCAGTTTCACATTGCAATTGTACTGTTCTGTTTTCCAGGTTGTCCACCTCTAGAGACAAGTGCGCACGGTCGGAGGGTCAGCGCTGAGGGAGCGCCGCACGGTCGGAGGGTCAGTGCTGAGGGAGCGCCGCATGGTCGGAGGGTCAGCGCTGAGGGAGCGCCGCACGGTCGGAGGGTCAGTGCTGAGGGAGCGCCGCACGAGCTGGAGAAGGTTAGAGTTAGGAAAGGATGTTGGACTTGGAGAATGTTAGAACGTGGTAGGAATGGTGGTAGTGAGGCTGTGGAGGGATCTGAATACACAGATGAGAATTAAATGGTGATGTGCCAGACTGGAAGCTGGTCCTGGTAGTCCTGGCTAATGATGATGAGAGAATGAATTTGGTGTGGTTTAGGATCTGGCAACAGAGGATTGAATGGTGAATGTGTCCTGATGTCAGCCTGGTCCATTCTGAAATATTGGCCACAAAAGCACAAAATGCTTGACCCTGCAGTAAGAGGGACAGAAGTGTTAGTTTGTGCAGTAATTTAGGCTAGTTTGGGCTTATACGAAAGGTGAATAGTGGCTCAGTTTCACATTGCAATTGTACTGTTCTGTTTTCCAGGTTGTCCACCTCTAGAGACAAGTGATACTCCGGAACGGAATCATCACAAACAGTTCAATATCACTCAAGGTAAAACCAAGTGAAACTGTAGAATGTCATAGCAGGTATTAGCCGTGGTTCTAACCTGTCAGCGCTGAGGGAGTGCTGCGTGGTCGGAGGGTCAGCGCTGAGGGAGTGCTGCGTGATCGGAGGGTCAGCGCTAAGGGAGTGCCGCGCGGTCAGAGGGTCAGCGCTGAGGGAGTGCCGCGCGGGGTAGGTGTAGGAGCTGGAGAAGGTTAGAGTTAGGAAAGGATGTTGGACTAGGAGGATGTTAGAACATAGTAGGAATGGTGGTAGTGAGGCCGTGGAGGGATCTGAATACACAGATGAGAATTTGAATGATGTGCCAGACTGGAAGCCAGTCTGGTAGAGACTGGTGGCTAATGATGGGAGAATGAATTTGGTGTGGTTTAGGATTTGGCAACAGAGGATTGAATGGTGAATGTGTCCTGATGTCAGCCTGGTCCATTCTGAAATATTGGCCACAAAAGCACAAAATGCTTGACCCTGCAGTAAGAGGGACAGAAGTGTTAGTTTGTGCAGTAATTTAGTTTGGGCTTATACGAAAGGTGAATAGTGGCTCAGTTTCACATTGCAATTGTACTGTTCTGTTTTCCAGGTTGTCCACCTCTAGAGACAAGTGATACTCCGGAACGGAATCATCACCAACAGTTCAATATCACTCAAGGTAAAACCAAGTGAAACTGTAGAATGTCATAGCAGGTGTTAGCCGTGGTTCTAACCTGTCAGTCAGAAAGTCTTAGGTTCAGGACCATTCTGGAAGGAATTGTTTCATTACTTAACTAGAAACAATGGGCAGAGTTGGAGGAAGAGGCAAGAGATTGATACGAAGTTGAAGTGCAGTGACACTGAACACAAATATGATGGACTGAATGCACCATCTGTGATCCTCTGAAATTTACAGAGAAGGCCTGGAGTGGGGCATGGGGAGGCAGTCTGAAAGGCAGCACTTGTCAGTGAGAGATGTGTTGGGTGGTGAGGGAGTCTGCAAGGCCAGGCCTGGGGTGGGGAGGGTG
The DNA here is from genome assembly GCF_004010195.1 of Chiloscyllium plagiosum. Taxonomy (NCBI): domain Eukaryota; kingdom Metazoa; phylum Chordata; class Chondrichthyes; order Orectolobiformes; family Hemiscylliidae; genus Chiloscyllium; species Chiloscyllium plagiosum. The sequence goes on from NC_057756.1 coordinate 9,086,369, forward strand.
TCTGTGAGGCTGTGCCCGGGCTAGGGAGGGAGCCAGCAGACTAAGGCCCGAAGAGGTGGCGGGAGTTTGATGCAGGGCTCAAAGGGCTGTGTGGTAATCCACTGTTCACCGGTACCAAGCTAACCAGGAGCCAGGAAACTCCGAAGTCACAGGTGATGTTGAACTTGCGTTTTTGAGTTTCATTTCCTCTCTGTAACAAGATATTTTCTGGAAAACAGGGGACAGAACAACTTCGGACGAGAGTGATTCTTCAACAATGCCCCCAGGGTTTATTGTAATGATTGTTATTGGAACGATTGGGATTATTGGAACGATTATAGGTTGCTGTGTATTGAAGCACAGATACCCCCGAGTCTGGAACAACATTTGGTGAGTTGATGGTCATATATACTCCTTGATTTGGATTTCTAGTGAAGAGGCACAGGATAGGGCACGGAATGAGCTCTCTGAGTGTTTTTTGATATTTGACAGCTTAACAATGAGGGGCATTCAAAACCCCTTTCTCCAACACTCCAGTATCTGGGGAAGTCCCCTTAACCCCCTCTCTCTCCCCCTTATATAATGGGGAGGTCTCCCTAACCACCACTCTGATATGCAGACTGGCATTTGCTATCTTAGAATTCACAGCCACAAGTGAGAACCTCCTTGCATGTGTTAATGAGTCCAGACTGTGCTGCAGTTCACCTCTGAAACGGATTGGTCAGTGAGCTACTCTTGCTTGACCAGCTAATTGATGGGCTTCTCTCCTATGTGCCTGCCCTCACTGGCACACACATGCATTTAGATTCCGACAGTTGCACATGCTGTAAGATGGGCTTGATCAGTAACTTCCCAAACAGGGCTTGAGCCATTTGTTCAGTGTACAAACCTGAGGCTGAAATAGGGCACACCACAGGCAACCTGTGTGATTATAACTCCTCTGATCGCCACATTGTTCAAAATGGAGAGCAGCCATAAGGCTGTCACCTTTGACCTCAAGTACCCAGCCTGCTTGCTATTCTCCCTGGATTCAGGCATCTGCTCATATCCTTCCTGGAAGGGCTCTCAACACTTGGGTGACAGAAGAGACTAGCTGTTTTATGCTGCTACTCTGCAGCAGCAACACATGTGGCAGTTCTCACTAATGGGATGCTCCAGAGGTGTTCTACCTGTCCAACAGCTCAGTTAGGAGGTGGCTGAATTCCAGTGCCAGAGTAATGCTTGTTACATAGGCTGCACAAAGCAAAGACCGGTGAGTCATATCAAATAACATAGAATCCATTCAGTATGGAAGCAGGCCATTCAGTCTAAAGAATATCCCAATAGATCCACCTGCCTACCTTATCCCTGTAACCTTGCATTTCCCATGGCTAACCCACCTAACTTGCACATCCCTGGACACTATGGGCAAGTGAACATGGCCAGTCCACCCTAACCTGCACATCCCTGGACACTATGGGGCAATTTAGCATGACCAATCCACCCTAGCCTGTACACCTCTGGACTGTGGGAGGAAACTGGAGTACCCGGAGGAAACCCACTCAGACACGTTCCTTTTGTTGTTCACAACAAGAAAAGTACTGACTGCCCCCATCCAGTCCACACTTGTAAAATTGCCTAACATTACATGTGATTCCAGGAATGGATAACATTTGCCAAACAACCCTGAGTCTGCTAAGAATTATGCTGACAACCAGTTTAAGATTATAATTTGGGCTCACCGGGTCGTGTACTTGTGTGTACTGTGAGCTACAAACAGACATCCCATTGCATGCACAAGGGTTCCATTCCTGAGAACCCCTGTTATGGACCTGGCCAGACCCCCCTCAAAACATTTCAGGAAGGTAGCCCAGACCCTAACCTTTCCAGTTCTTCTAAGCAGGTGTAAAGTGGATGTTTCAGAATGATGCAGCTGGCCCAACCATTCAGTTTTAAACAAAACAATTTATTTACAGACAAACAAAAGAACTGAATTTAGAATAGCATACCTATTTGAAAACCCAATGGACTCTATCGCAACTTAATGCTGTTCCAAATACTTGCAACATTCCCATAAACACCCCCTTGGCAAATAAGGTAAAATCAGACACAGGCTCTTACAGGAGAGCAATGTCAGAGAGAGAGGATCAGCATGGAGCTGTTTCTTTGACCAGTGGCCTCAAAAACCTGACTGCCCGCTCAAACCAAACCAAACCAAACTCTGAGCTGGGGCAACTAGCCACTCCCCTTTCTTTGTACAAGTGTTTCAAAAGAAAGACTTAAAAAGCATTCTCAGTAGATATTTACAGACACATTGGAACCTCTGCCTTTACAACCCCTCTGAAAAACAACGAAAGACAACATAACTTTGTTAAAGGAACAGCATCATCACGTCCCCATGAACAATGAAATTCACGTGTGCAGCCTTTTAAACATACAGGTTAACGATAGGTGGAAAATCACACGTGAGTTCTGCCGCAGATGTTGAATAATGTTATTACTTTTTGGTGTGGAGAGGTGAATTTCCAAGTTATGATCTCACAGATAGGGAATTTATTGTATCCCTATACAGGACCATGTTTTGCAGACAGAAAGGACAAGAAAATGTAGGAATTAGGTACAGGACCAGACCCTCCAAGCTAACATGGCCTTGTCTGATCCTCTGTCTCAATACCATGCTCTCACACTCTCCCCATACACCTTAACACCTTTGGTCTCTAGATATGTGACTATGCGTTTCTTTCTTAAATATATTCAGTGACCTGGCCCCCACAGCATTCTGTGGGAAGATTTTCCTATCCTCTGAATGAAGGAGTCTCTCCTAATTTCCATTTGAAATGGACCACTGTACAGTGTATGCTGAGTCTGTGATGCCCTGCCAGGGGAATATCGTCTCCACATCCAGTCTGTCCAGTTCTGTCAGTATTGAATATGTTTCAATGAGATCCCCTTTCATTCTTAACTGCAGTGAATACAGGCCCAGTTGACTGAATACCACCTTCTGTGACCACAAGGGACATCCTAAACCCCTCAACGTGTTGTATAATTTGAGGATTTCTTTTTCTAGTTCCCAACGCATGGTTCGCAGACACAGAGATCAAGAAACAGATCAGCATAGCTACGAATTAAGTCCCCTGAATAATTGTAATGCTGAGGCCAGGATATCAATTGAACAAAAACATTGACTGACCAGGGTGTGTGGACAGGTATGTTTTGTGAGACAATGATAAAGGGAACATAGAGTCATAGAGATGTACAGCACAGAAACAGACCCTTCAGTCCAACTGTCCGTGCCGACCAGATATCCCAACCCAATCTCGTCCCACCTGCCAGCACCCAGCCCATATCCCTCCAAACTCTTTCTATTCATATGCCCATCCAAATGCCTCTTAAATATTGCAATTGTACCAGCCTCCACCACATTCCACATTCCATACATGTACTATCCTCTGTGGAAAAAGTTGCCCCTTCGGTCTTTTTTTTTAATATATCTTTCCCCTCTCACCCTAAACCTATGCCCCTCTAGTTCTGGACTCCCCCACCCCAGGGAAAAGACTTTGTCTATTTATCCTATCCATGCCCCTCATGATTTTGTAAACCTCTATAAGGTCACCCCTCAGCCTCCGTTGCTCCAGGGAAAACAGCCCCAACCTGTTCAGCCTTTCTCTGTAGCTCAAATCCTCCAACCCTGGCAGCATCCTTGTAAATCTTTTCTGAACCCTTTCAAGTTTCACAACATCTTTCCAATAAGGAGACCAGAATTGCACGCAATATTCCAACAGTGGCCGAACCAATGTCTTGTACAGCCGCAATATCACCTCCCAACTCCTGTACTCAATAAAGGAAAGCATACCAAACGCCTTTTTCATTATCCTATCTACCTACGACTCCACTTTCAAGGAGCTATGAACCTGCACTCCAAGGTCTCTTTGTTCAGCAACACTCCCTAGGACCTTACCATTAAGTGTATAAGTCCTGCTAAGATTTGCTTTCCCAAAATGCAGTACCTCGCATTTATCTGAATTAAACTCCATCTGCCACTTCTCAGCCCATTGGCCCATCTGGTCAAGATCCTGTTGTAATCTGAGGTAACCTTCTTTGCTGTCCACCACACCTCCAATTTTGGTGTCATCTGCAAACTTACTAACCGTACCTCTTATGCTCACATCCAAATCATTTATATAAATGACAAAAAGTAGAGGATCAAGCACCAATCCTTGTGGCACTCCACTGGTCACAGGCCTCCAGTCTGAAAGGAGGCCTGAAGAAGGGCTTATGCCCGAAACGTCGATTGTCCTGTTCCCTGGATGCTGCCTGACCTGCTGTGCTTTTCCAGCAACACATTTTCAGCTCTGATCTCCAGCATCTGCAGACCTCACTTTCTCCTCCAGTCTGAAAAACAACCCTCCACTACCACCCTCTGTATTCTACCTTTGAGCCAGTTCTATATCAAATGGCTACTTCTCCTTGTATTCCATGAGATCTAACCTTGCTAGTCAGTCCCATGGGGAACCTTGTCGAACGCCTTACTGAAGTCCATATAGATCACATCTACTGCTCTGCCCTCATCAATCCTCTTTGTTACTTCTTCAAAAAACTCAGTCATGTTTGTGAGACATGATTTCCCACGCACAAATTTGCTCGCAACAGCACTGTCCCTGCAGCAGGGTGGGTGACCTTATGATGCTACATAACATCAAAATGAACATGGTGCTGTGCATATTTTTTAACCATTGATTGGTAATGTCTTCCAAAATAAACAGTTCCATTTTTAGACATGGGTGTTGGTGCAGAGAGGTTGAGAGGTGACCTTGAAGGGTCTTTAACATGAGAAAAGGCTTCAATAGGGTCAATGTAAAGAAGATGCTTTCATTACTGATGGGGAGACTAAAACAAGGGGTTTTTGATAGAAGACAGTCCCCAATAAATCCAATGGGGAATTCAGGAGAAACATCTTTCCCCCAGAGAGTGGGAGGATGATTGACTCACTCCCGCAGGGAATGGTGACGTGGGGAATGTGGGACTAGCTCCCACAGGGAGTGGGGAGGCGGGGTGGGAATGTGGGACCCACTCACTGGGAGTGGGGAAATATGGGACTCAGTCCCACAAGAAGTGGGGGGGAAATGTGGGATTCAGTCCCACAGGGAGTCGGGTGGGGAATGTGGGACTAGCTCCCACAGGGAGTTTGGGGGGAATGTGGGACACTCCCACTGGGAGTGGGGAAATATGGGACTCAGTCCCACAGGAAGTTGGGGGGAATGTGGGATTTGTTCCCACAGGGAATGGTCCAGGTGAACTGTGTAATTGAAGAGGGCAAAGCTAGACAAACATGATAGGAGGTGGGGAGGGTGTGTGGGGGGGAGGGGAGATAAGCCAGGGTTTTGGGTGCCGGCTGATGTGGAACCAAAGCCTCAGCAGAATGGTTCGGCTCGGCAAAAGTGAGCACTGCAGATGGTGGAGATCAGAATCAAGATTAGAGTGGTGCTGGAAAAGCACAGCAGGTCAGGCAACATCCAGGGGCAGGAAAATCGACGTTTTGGGCAAAAGCCCTTCACCAGGAATGAAGCCCAGGAGCCTCTGGGGTGGAGAGATAAATGGGAGGGGGCTGGGGCTGGTTAGGCTGACTGATCAATTTTTATCCTCTAACATCTTTGTAACTTTGTCATTTGTTTTTATATTTCAGGATGTAAACACTATTAGGCCATGAAGAATTTCTGACTGAATGTGAACCTGACTACCTGTTCTTGGTTATTGTAGCTTTTTATATGTTGTTTTAATAAAAAATTTAAAAAGATATTGTTGCCGTTATTGGAGTTTGTTTCCTTTACAGGATCTCCTTTTAAAACCCCCACCCTTCTATTTATCTCTCAGCCCCCTTTCTCATCCCCAGCATTCCTGATGAAGGCCTTATGCCCGAAACGTCGACTCTCCTGCCCTCCTGTCGATGCTGCCTGACCTGCTGTGCTTTTCCAGCACCACACTCTCGACTCTGATCTCGCGCTTCTGCAGCCCTCACTGTCTCCTCTTTAAGACTTCATCATTTTAACAAGTTGCATTATAGGAAGTGAGTAAGTCAGACAAAAATTGGGCCACTATTGGGAAGAAAAGCAGTGGATAAGGGATGGGGACAGGACATTGTGGAGCTCTCCCCAGTATCCAGAGGCAGGTATCGATCCCTCATTAAAATAAACCAGATGACCTGGGTCATAGTCGCACTGCTGATTGGAGAATCTTGCTGTGTGCAAACTGGCTAAAGTGCAGAAGTGACCAGACTTCAGGAAACTGGATTCAGAATTTGAATTCAGTTTATTGTCACACGTACTCACACTTATACAGTGAAAAGGTTACAAGTCTCTGCTTACAACGCCATCTTAGGTATCAAGGCACAGATTCGAGTAGAAATTCTTAGGGGAAAAAGATGATGAGAAAAATAAAAAAAAGTGCAGCAATAAATTACAAAATAGGTAAAGACAACTTTGGAATAACAATCCTTCCAAAGAAAATGTACAGCCCAGGAACAGGCCCTTCGGCCCTCCAAGCCTGTGCTGATCCAAATCCACTGTCAAAACCTGTCACCCAATTCCTAAGCATCTGTATCCCTCTGCTTCCCACCCACTCATGCATCTGTCCAGACGCACCTTAAATTAATCTACCATGCCTGCCTCTACTACCTCTGCTGGCAACATGTTCCAGGCACCTACTCCCCTCTGTGTGAAGTACTTTCTGTGGATATCCCCCTGAAACTTTTCATCTCCTTGAACACATGACCTCTTAACTGAATCCGTCACCCTGGGAAAATGCTTATCTCTATCCACCCTGTCTATATCCTTCATTATTTTGTAAACCTCAATCAGGTCCCCCCTCAATTTTTTTTCTAATGATAACAATCCTAACCTACTCAACCTCTCTTCATAGCTAGCACCTTCCATCCCAGGCAACATCCTTGTAAACCTTCTCTGCACCCTCTCCAAAGCGTCCACATCCTTTTGGTAATGTGGCGACCAGAACTGTACACAGTATTCTAAATGCAGCTGAACCAATGTCTTGTACAATTTGAACATGACCTGCCAGCTCTTATACTCAATACCGTGTCCAATGAAGACAAACATACCATATGCCTTCTAGACCACTCTATCCACCTGTGCAGCAACCTTCAGGGTACAATGGACCTGAACTCCCAGATCTCTCTGCTCATCAATTTTTCCCAAGTCTCTTCCGTTTACAGTAAAGTTCGCTCGAGAATTAGACTTCGCAAAATGCATCACCTCACATTTACCCGGATTGAACTCCATCTGCCACTTCTCTGCTCAACTTCCAACCCAGACAGCGTCGGGTTCCACCTCAAGGTCAGGGGTCATGGGCTGCAGAAGATGTCCCGAGGTGGGGAAAGGCCCTAGAGAAAGGCAGGCCTTTTGCTATGGATTGTACATGATCCGGTGGGAAGCAGATTTTGTTCATGGGGAAATGTGTTGGGCTGGCGTTCCTGTACATCATCTGCCCGCGTCCTTACAGATGGAAAGTGGTCATGGGTTTGGAAGGTGCTGTCTAAGGAGCCTTGGTGAGTTTGTGCAGTGCATCCTGTATTTGGTATACATTGCTGCTACTGAGTGTTGGGGGTGGTAGATGGAGTGAATACATTGTCAATCCAGTGGTTTTGTCCTGGATAGTGTCAAGCTTCTTGAGTGTGCTCTGATGGAGTCATTTAGACTCGAAACATGAGCGTGCTGTCTCTCCATGGATGCTGTCTGACCCCACTGTGATCTCCAGCATTTGTTGTGCTCAGTACACATTCCAGCATCTACAAGCATTCACTCTTCCTGCTTGAGTGTGTTTGTGCTCACAGCTGCCCTCCTGTGGACATTAGGCCTCCAGCAAGTTTATTTTCACTGTTCCAGTGTCAATGTTGGAGACTGGGGACAATGGAAGACAGATTTATTCTGTATCTAACCCCGTGCTGTCCCTGTCCTGGGAGTGTTTGATGGGGGGACAGTGTAGAGGGAGCTTTACTCTGTATCTAACCCCGTGCTGTCCCTGTCCTGGGAGTGTTTGATGGGGGACAGTGTAGAGGGAGCTTTAACTCTGTATCTAACCCCGTGCTGTCCCTGTCCTGGGAGTGTTTGATGGGGGGACAGTGTAGAGGGAGCTTTACTCTGTATCTAACCCCGTGCTGTCCCTGTCCTTGGGAGTGTTTGATGGGGGACAGTGTAGAGGGAGACTTTATTCGTATCTAACCCCGTGCTGTCCCTGTCCTGGGAGTGTTTGATGGGGGGACAGTGTAGAGGGAGCTTTACTCTGTATCTAACCCCATGCTGTCCCTGTCCTGGGAGTGTTTGATGGGGGACAGTGTAGAGGGAGCTTTACTCTGTACCTAACCCCGTGCTGTCCCTGTCCTGGGACAGTGAGGTCAGTGTGGAATGTGTTGTGATTGTAATGAGGTCAGTCAGGTAGATGTCATAGAATAGGAGTTTCCTGATTGGAGCTGTTAAGCTGGATCAAGTGTGTGCGTGTGCAAGGACTCTCCTCCTTGAAAGTGTCTGAGAGGAAGGGGACTGTCCCTGGACCAGCTGCCCCACATCGAGAGAGCTCAAGGAAGGAAGGAAGGAAGGAAGGAAGAAGAAAGAAGAAGCGGAAGAGGAAGAAGGAGGAGGCAGAAGGAGGTGAGAGTTCTGAGTCCTGGGCCTATTTTTGGAGGTGCAGCCTGGGCCTCATCAGGTCAAGGGAGTGTTGCTGCTGACCTGGGGCCCACTCCCACTGCTGGTCTCTGGGACCCTGCCCGGACCTGCCTCACTGCTGCTGCCTGGGACTCGCCTCGGGCCCCTCCCCACAACCTCCACCACTGCTGGAGGCCCACCTCCACCGCTGCTGCCTGGGGCCTACCAACATCCAGCAGCAGAGTATAGCAAGCCCGAAGGTCGCAGGGCCCAGCCACACCTACGCCAGGGTAGCCACTGCCTTAGGCTCGGCTGTCCCAACCCCGGCTGCAACCGCAATCCCCATCCGGCACGTATACTCCTTCTGACGGCAGGTGTTCATTTGCCTGGCCCGGGAGGAGGTCACTGAGGGCTCCTTCACCCTCCCCCACGAGGGCACAGCCTACCGTGTCTTCTGGACGGCGTGTGGTGCAACCTGTGCCGCGAGGTGGGGCACATTAGAAAAAACTGCCCCACCCAGAAGGCTGCCCAGCACCTACCAATGGCTGAGGTGGCGCCACCGCACCCCCTCCCCCTTCCTCACCGTGTCTTCTGGACGGCGTGTGGTGCAACCTGTGCCGCGAGGTGGGGCACATTAGAAAAAACTGCCCCACCCAGAAGGCTGCCCAGCACCTACCAATGGCTGAGGTGGCGCCACCGCACCCCCTCCCCCTTCCTCCCTTCCCACTCCCCTCCCCCTCCCCCCTCCCCCTCCCCCTCTCCCCCTCCCCCTCTCCCTCCCTCCCCCTCTCCCTCTCCCTCGCTCCCTCAGGTACGCCCTGATGAGGGACTGTTGGAACTGGAGGCCGGGCAGCCGCCCGAGACTCGAGGAGTTGAGGCAGGATCTGCAGGTCCATCAGGAGCGAGGGAGTGACTCTGTCGTCCTGAGGGTCTCCTCGAGGATCGATCCAGAAACCTACCGCAACATGGCCGGGACCTGGGGGGTCGGGCTGGGCCCTGAGTATACCGCCCTGTAGGGAGGGAGGGAGGGGAGTGAGGGGAGTGAGGGGAGTGAGGGAGGGAGTGAGGGAGGGAGTGAGGGAGGGAGTGAGGGAGTGAGGGGAGTGAGGGAGGG
>NC_057756.1:9098601-9104091 GCF_004010195.1 Chiloscyllium plagiosum
GTGCACACTGCTGTTACTGAGCGTCGGTGGGTGGAGGGAGGGGATGGTACACACTGCTGTTACTGAGCGTCGGAGGGTGGAGGGAGGGGATGGTACACACTGCTGTTACTGAGCGTCGGAGGGGGGAGGGAGGGGATGGTACACACTGCTGTTACTGAGCGTCGGTGGGGGGAGGGAGGGGATGGTACACACTGCTGTTACTGAGCGTCGGTGGGGGGAGGGAGGGGATGGTACACACTGCTGTTACTGAGCGTCGGTGGGGGGAGGGAGGGGATGGTACACACTGCTGTTACTGAGCGTCGGTGGGGGGAGGGAGGGGATGGTACACACTGCTGTTACTGAGCGTCGGTGGGGGGAGGGAGGGGATGGTACACACTGCTGTTACTGAGCGTCGGTGGGGGGAGGGAGGGGATGGTACACACTGCTGTTACTGAGCGTCGGTGGGGGGAGGGAGGGGATGGTACACACTGCTGTTACTGAGCGTCGGTGGGGGGAGGGAGGGGATGGTACACACTGCTGTTACTGAGCGTCGGTGGGGGGAGGGAGGGGATGGTACACACTGCTGTTACTGAGCGTCGGTGGGGGGAGGGAGGGGATGGTACACACTGCTGTTACTGAGCGTCGGAGGGGGGAGGGAGGGGATGGTACACACTGCTGTTACTGAGCATCGGTGTGGGGAGGGAGGGGTCAGTGCTGACGAGAGGAAATCATGCCCCTGAAGAGATTTGCTCCCAAGTGTCGTCTTTGAGTTGTGATCCACATTTCTGGCATCATGTTGTTATTTGGGAAGTGTGATTCATTCGAGTCCAGTACATGGAAAGAATGCTTTAGGTTTTTGTGGCAAATGACATTGGGCCAGTTGAAATGCGACAAGTAATTGTCCTGCCAGCTTGTGGACCCACAGCTTTTTCAGTTATTAGGGGCCTTACTTTCCCCAAGGCTTGAGATACCAAAAGCTTTCAAGGGTTGATGGATTTAGCGGAGGAATATTACGGCCCTCAGCCTCTTCTGACATGGTATTGGTTTTACGCGGCAGTCTGAGAACCAGGGAGATCTCTGCCGGGAGCTTTGACCGGGTTAAGACGACAGGCAGAGGCATGGGATTTTAGTCTAATCCTTAATGAGATGCTGAGAGGTATGTGGAATTAATGATGTAATCATGCAAAAGCACGTCCCAACTGGACTTCCAACAGGCACTCCAACTGGAAAATTGGTATTGGAAAATGGTGCATGTGAGTTGGAGGGGATTTCTATGGAAGTGGACACACTCGCTAATCCGACTGTGCTTGGGGAACACCACTCAAGTGTAACTCAGGGCTGGACAGAGGGACTGTATGTCAGCTGACAGCAAAACCCCAAAGCCAAGCTAAATGGTTGAAATTTTCTTGAGGATCTGGACTGGCAGGCCTTTGTAGTTGCTGCCAGTATCCAGACCCAAGATAGAAGACGCCTCAGTAGGCCTGACTTGAATATCCTGTTTTCTAGGAGAGCGCACACCCTGGAACGTCCACCTGCAACTGGTTTGGAACAGTCAAATCGCTTAGCAACGCCCAAATCAGAGCCAATCAAAATGAACGTGATTAAATGGTCACCCAGTTCTAATGGAGGTTGATACCAGCGTGGCGCTGTATCAGTGATAGTGGACCCAGTCTTTACGACAGTTCAGGGAGGAGCAAGTGGGGACTGCAGATGCAGGAGATCAGAGTCGAGAGTGTGGTGCTGGAAAAGCACAGCAGGTCAGGCAGCATCTGAGGAGCAGGAGAATCGACGTTTCGGGCACAAGCCCTTCATCAGGAGTTACTAAAGTACGCTCTGGACTCCATCTCTTAAGTTTGTGTAAGACTTTGTCAAGGTTGAGAACCTATACCGGGGAACCATTACAAATTAAGGGTACAACTTCAGTTTCAGTCTTTGATGAGAAACGGAGAGTTACTGACTGGAGTAAAAGACTCACGCCCAAACTTAACGGGATGAAATTGGTTTGCACAACATTTCTCGATGAGAAAATGGCTGCCTGAGTGAAGTCCTAATGAAATACCTGGACGTTTTTCAGGGAAGACGTTCTAAGAATTGTCAAAGGAAACCAAGGCTACCTTCCATGTTGACCAGGAAGCAGTTCCACGATTCTGCAAGGTCCGTCCCGTGTCATTTGAATTATGGGTAAAAGGAGAGTCAGAAATCAGGAGGCTGGACAGTGAAGGAATCATCCAACCAGTCCGGTTTGTGGAATGGGCCGCGTGAGTCAGGATTGGGAAGCCCGATGGAATTGGTTGCCTTTGTAGGCATGGGCTGGCATGGTGGCTCAGTGGTTAGCACTGCTGCCTCACAGCGCCTGGGTTCGATGCCAGCCACGGGTAACTGACTGTGTGGAGTTTGCACATTCTCCCCGTGTCCACGTGGGCTTCCTCCAAGTGCTCCGGTTTCCTCCCACAGTCCAAAGATCTGCAGGTTAGGGTGGATTGGCCATGCGAAATTACCCGTAGTGTGCAGAGATGTGCAGATTAGGGTGGATTAGCCACAGGAAATTACCCATAGTGTTCAGGGATGTGCAGGTTAGGGTGGTTTGACGAGGAATACCAGAGGTATTGTACAAGGTCTGCCCCGGGTCACCATTTATCTGCATGACGTGCTCATAACCAGGAAGAGCAGTGAAGAGCATTTGGAGAACTTGGTAAAATTGTGCTTAAATGTTTCTCCAAGGCGGGTGTGCACTTTAGGAAGGTAAAAATGTGCAATCCAGTCCCCCCAAAGTGACCTCCCTGGCCTGCAGAGTCGACGAGACCAGGTTACACCCATTAGGAGAGTAAGTGAGAGTGATCAAAGGTATCCCAGTTCCCTTTCCTTGGGCTGCTGGTTTATTACGGAAATTCATAAGTTGCCTCACACCCGTCCGCCTGATGTTGAAAAAGGGGAAGCCGCCATTTCTAGCCTGTCCTTAATTGCCCTCGAGGGGGGTTGATACGAGTCACCCTCTTGAACTTCCATAGGGACATCCACCGTGCTGTTAGGAAGGCGGACAGTCCCTGGGTTTTGACCCAGCGACAGTGAAGGAACCCTCAAGGTCAGTGGTGGTGCGTGTGTCATTGTGATCTCTGAACATGGCCTTAGTACCGTCCATCTGTGAGGTATTGGCGTGGCCGTACTTGGAGTATTGCGCACAGTTCTGGTCACCACATTACAGGAAGGATGTGGAAACATGGGAGAGGGTTCAGAGGAGATTTGCCTGGTATGGAGGGAAGGTCTTACGAGGAAGGGCTGAGGGACTTGAGGCTGTTTTTGTTGGAGAGGTTGAGAGGTGACTTAATTGAGACATATAAGATAATCAGAGAGTTAGATAGGGTGGACAGGGAGAGTCTTTTTCCTCAGGATGGTGATGGCTAGCACGAGGGGGCATAGCTTTAAACTGAGGGGGTGATAGATATAGGACAGATGTCAGAGGTAGTTTCTTTACTCAGAGTAGTAAGGGTGTGGAACGCACTGCCTGCAAAAGTATAGATTCACCAACTTTAAGGGCATTTAAATGGTCATTAGATAGACATAGGAATGATAATGGAATAGTGTAGGTTAGATGGGCTTCAGATTGGTTCCACAGGCGGCTCAACATCGAGGGCCGAAGGGCCTGTACTGTGCTGTAATGTTCTATGTTCTCTCTCTGCCCTGCCCAACCTCCCAAGTAACAGGATCATTGACTTTCCTTTGACACTTTTAAACTGAGGAAAGCAATCTCCGCACTGTCCCCAATTAACACTTCCAGGACGTGCAGAGGGAATTAAAGAGAGGTCGCCCACATGTTTCCCACATTGGGAGAGGGGGTGCGTTGGCCATGTTTCAGGAAGTACACTTTGCCGGTGACAGCGTGTTTTCAGGATGTCCTGAGGTGGGGAGAGGCGCTAGAGAAATGCAGGTCTTCTGCTGCACCCCCAGATGGTATTATAGGCTGTGCTCACTGCTGCCCTCCCGTGGACATCAGCCCCCACAGCAGCTTCTGTGGAGTTACTGCTCCATTTCACTGTCGCTAGCTGCTGAGGGTCTGTGGGCTGGGTGCAGTGAATGGGGCAGAGTGTCGGTGTGGGGGGGGGGGGGGGGTAGGGACCAACTCGGAGATCCCTGGCGAGTGGGCAGTCGGGGTGGGTTGAGTCTAGGGGCCGAGGGGGGTGTGCAGTCACTGGGGAGGAGAGATGTGGGGGGGTTAATACACTGTACAGGAGGGGTTGTTGATGGGTGGGTGGGGGCAGATGGCAGTCAGTTGTGGAGTGACCCCCCAGAGTCAGACCAGGTTTTAATTTTGTTTCCCATTTCCCGGTCAACTCTCAATCCCCACCAGCTTAGAATGTGGAGTGATAGAGCAGAGGAGCTGACCCTTCGGCCCCCAATTCTGAACTAACCCCCTCTGTGTGCACGTGCTCCCTTTCCGTCCACTCCCTGCCTGTTCACGTGTCTGTCTAAATGTCTCTTAAACAACCCTCTGCGATTCGAACACTGGCTTTACACCAACTCACTTTTACAAAAGTCCTACATTAGCAGCTGATTTCAGAAATCCGATGAGGATTTTCACTGTTATGTATGAATTTTTCCCGTATAAATTACTGCTTCTTCACCATATACCATGTCAGATCACGAAAGGTTTCAGAGGAATACTCTACTTTCGGATAGCGGGAGATACCTGCAGCTCTTCCCAAGGGTCAGTATAGAGGTGAGGAGCCGAATGTCCCCTTTCTGCACTGTGTGATTCCAAATGCCGGTGGAGCGGTGGTCTTGCTTGGTGTTGGATGCTCCTGGTTACGATGCTAGTGCTTGTGCATTGAGAGGGAGAGGGTAGGAGGCAGGGGGACTACAAGCAGGGGACCCCCAGCTTTGAAAGGAGTTTGGGAGGTTGACTCTGAGGATGGACAGAGAGAGAGAGACAGAGAGAGAGAGAGAGCGAGAGAGAGAGCGAACGCACTGATCAGTACTGACTTGAGTAAAGCTGCCCCCGAGAATTGCAAAATACCCTTTCTCAAAACTGAGCTATATACAGTTCTGAAAAGGAAACTGGTGTTTCCTTTCGGTGTACTTACTCTGCTGATAAAGCTGCGTTTTGCTTAATTCCAGAGAGTTGTCTCTCTCTGTGTCTCTGTCACGGTCTCTGTCTCTGTGTGTGTGTCTGTCTCTCTCTCACCCGCGCTCTCTGTGTCTCTGTCTGTCTCTCTCTCTCCCTCTCTCTGTCTATCTCTCTCTCTCCCTCTCTCTCTGTCTCTGTACCATAATCTTCTCTTTGCCAATATAACTTGCTTTTACCTCCGGAGGTCCCCTCTCATTGGGCGCGATCGCCTCATTGCCTTGGTTTTCACAAACCAAGAACCCACGTAACCGGTACAGCTTTGGTGACTCCAACGCTGCCCATGGTGGCTCCAAGTCTCAAACCACCGTTAATCTTGCTATCTCTTAAACTCTCGAGAGACGGCAATCCTTTCCCTTGAGCTTTACTCGAATACCGCGCGAGAGTTCACT
>NC_057756.1:9105895-9111960 GCF_004010195.1 Chiloscyllium plagiosum
TTGTCCCATAGTGCCCAGGGTTGTGCAGGTTAGTGTGGATTGGCCGTGCTAAATTGTCCCATAGTGCCCAGGGATGTGCAGGTTAGGGTGGATTGGCCATGCTAAATTGTCCCATAGTGCCCAGGGATGTGCAGGTTAGGGTGGATTGGCCATGCTAAATTGTCCCATAGTGCCCAGGGATGTGAAGGTTAGGGTGGATTGGTCATGCTAAATTGTCCCATAGTGCCCAGGGATGTGAAGGTTAGGGTGGATTGGTCATGCTAAATTGTCCCATAGTGCCCAGGGATGTGAAGGTTAGGGTGGATTGGTCATGCTAAATTGTCCCATAGTGCCCAGGGATGTGAAGGTTAGGGTGGATTGGTCATGCTAAATTGTCCCATAGTGCCCAGGGATGTGCAGGTTAGGGTGGATTGGCCATGCTAAATTGTCCCATAGTGCCCAGGGATGTGCAGGTTAGGGTGGATTGGCCATGCTAAATTGTCCCATAGTGCCCAGGGATGTGCAGGTTAGGGTGGATTGGCCATGCTAAATTGTCCCATAGTGCCCAGGGATGTGCAGGTTAGGGTGGATTGGCCATGCTAAATTGTCCCATAGTGCCCAGGGATGTGCAGGTTATGGTGGATTGGCCATGCTAAATTGTCCCATAGTGCCCAGGGATGTGCAGGTTAGGGTGGATTGGCCATGCTAAATTGTCCCATAGTGCCCAGGGATGTGCAGGTTAGGGTGGATTGGCCATGCTAAATTGTCCCATAGTGTCCAGGGATATGCAGGTAGGATGGATTGGCCATGGGAAATTGTCCCATAGTGTCCAGGGATGTGTAGGTTAGGGTGGATTGGCCATGCTAAAATGTCCCATAGTGTCCAGGGATATGCAGGTTAGGGTGGATTGGCCATGCTAAATTGTCCCATACGGTCCAGGGATGTGTAGGTTAGGGTGGATTGATCCATGCTAAATTGTCCCATAGTGTGGATGGATGTGCAGGTTAGGGTGGATTGGCCATGCTAAATTGTCCCATAGGGTCCAGGGATGTGCAGGTTAAGGTGGATTGGTCAGGGATCAATGTAGAGTAATGGAGGAATGGGTCTGGGTGGGTAATTCTTTGGAGGGTCAGTGTGGACTTGTTGGGCCGAGGGGCCTGTTTCCACACTGTCGGGATTCTCTGACCCTATGACTCTGATTCTACAATTGGCAATTTGACTGCATGGGGCGCATCCTCCCCTTTCCAGCGCTACCTCCACCATGCCCCAGTCTGTTGCCCCCTCCCTCGCGCGTCTCTGTCCTGAAGATGCTGCTTTTGAGCTCAAAAGAGGGCAGTATTTCTGTGGTACCCGATTTCCTGGGTGACAACTCACTTTAAGGTGTCTACAGTGTGAAAACAGGCCCTTTGGCCCAACCTGCCATGCTGTGCCCAGCTTTCACAATTAAACGTGTCCCATTTGCGTACGTTTGGTCCCTATCTCACCCCTCCCCCCCCTCCTTCCCATCACTGCACCTGTCTCAATGTTGACCAAATAGTCCTCGCCATCACTACCCTCTGTGTGAGAAAGTTGCCCCTCTGGACCCTTCTGTATCTCTCCCCCCTCTCACCTCAAACCTACGCCCCACCAGTTTTAGATTCCCTACCCTGGGGAAAAGCTGTCAGCTATCTACGTTATCTATGCCTCTCGTGATTTTATAGACCTCTATACGGTCACCCCTCAGTCTCCTACATTCTGCAGAAAAATGTCCCAGACTTTCCAACCTCTCCTTATAACACAAATCTTCCAGCCCTGGTTGTTAAACCTTTCTAGTTTATTAATACCGTTTCTCTATTACACTGCACACAGTATTCCAAAATGGCCTCACCAATGTGTTGTACGGCTGCAACGTGACATATACCCAATGCTCTGACTGATTAAGGAAACATGTCAAAAGTTCATTAATTATTTTAATAAAAAAAAGTACCATGGTGCCCGAAATAAACCTGTTAAAGTTGTTATCAGCACACTCCAATCAGATAAGAAACAGTCCCCAAATACATTCTGTGAGTACTTCCTCATAGCTACCCTGTCAATCTGACTATTCCAATCTCCATGAAGGTTAAAGTCACCTCCAATTAATTTGTTATTATGCCCTTATTATCTCCTGATTGATTCTCTGTGCCACCATAAAGCTACTTTGAGGAGACCGAAAGACCACACCCTTTGTCTTCTCCCCCATTTTTATCCCTTACCTCCATCCATATGGATCTGACATCGTCCGATTCAAGATCATTTCCTGCTGCTGTACAGATTCCATCCTGTTCTAATAACGCTAACCCACCATCCTTTCCTTTCTGCCCAACCACCTGAAAAGTCACATACCCTTAACTATTACCTTCCCGGCTATAATCTCCTTGTAATCACAAACACAGCCTTCCATCCATCGACTCTGTCTACACTCCTCTCTGCCTCAGGAAGGATGCCAACATCATCAAAGACCTGATTATACTCCCTTCCATCGGGCAGAAGATGTACTAACAGATTCAAGAGCAGCTTCTTCCCCACTGTTATTGGCGTTCTGAATGGAACTCTCAAGTTTTAAATGTAATGTTGATCTGGCTGTGAGTGCACCTGCTCTGCAGCCATGACATTGTATTCCCCGTTCTGTTCCATTACCCTTTAGATTGTGTGATCTTCCCGCAAAACAAAACTTTTCACTGTACTGAGGTACGGGTGACAATGATAAATCAAATTAAATCTGCAACGGTTATGAGATCATACCCATCAGCCTCTATTTGTGCTGTTATTTTTTTTATTAAATACCATGTACCTTTAAGTTAAATCAAGAAAAGCAAAGTAATTTTGTTCTTTGCCCCCTTTGATCGTATTCGCGGTTTGTATCCTGTGTCCCATGCTTTATCCCTAATAACTGCCCCTGTAATAATGCCATATCCTTTTGTTTAGTTGGCTACATCTCCCTCTCCCAAACCCCTCCCCTCCAATTAAATTAAAGCCCTCCCTACACCATCAGGATATTGGTTACAGCACAGATCAGGTGAAGCCTGTCCCAGAAGATCAGCTCCCTCCCTTACCCGAGTACTTTAAATTGTATATTTATCCACTGAAACTCCAGCCCATTGACTCAATCGATTAAGATCTCTTTGTAATCTTAGATAACCTTCTTCACTCTCCACTATGCCACCAGTTTCTGTGTCATCCATTAACTTATGAACCATGTCTCCTATATGCTCATCCAAATCATTGATATAAATGAGAAACAAGTGTGCCCAGCATCGATCCCTGTGGAACACCGTTGGTCACATGCTCTCCAGTCCGAAAAACAACCCTCCACCACCGCTCTCTGCCTCCTGCCTTTCAGCCAGGTTTGTATCCACTTGGCAAGTTCACCCTGAATCCCCATGTGATCTGACTTTACTCATTAGTCTACCACGTGGAATCCTGTCCAAGGCTTCACAAAAATCCAAATAAACAGCGTCTACTGCTCCGCCCTCAGCAACCTTCATGTTTGTGAGACACAGTGACCCACGCCCAAAACCACGCTGACTGTCCCTAATCGTTCCTTGCCTCTTCAAATACGTCTAAATCCTATCTCTCAGAAACACCTCCAACAGCGTATCCACCAGCGAAGACAGACCCATAGGTCAGTATTTCTGAAGTTTCTCCCTTCTTACACAAAGACATGACATTAACCATGCTCCAGTAATTCAGTATCTCACCCACAGTTATAGAAGTTGCAAATATTTCTCTCAGGGGCCCTGCAATTTCCTCCCTAACATCCCACAATGTCCTGGGATACACCTAATCAGGTCCCGGAGATATATCCACCTGTATATTTATCAAGACCTCTTCTGTAGTGGGAACCGTTTTCAAAGCATCAATATTTATTAATAGCTTCTATTTCTTTCTCCATAGCGAAAATAGATGCGAAACATCCATTTAATGTCTCCCCCCATCTCCTGATTTACCGTATATCAATTTGGCTGTGGCTCAGGGAGCTGTCCAGGGGATGTTTTCTTAGTAATTTAGGAAAAGTGACACTGTTGACAAAGCACAAAATAAGTTATTTCAGCCAGAAGGTCACCAAGGGGAAATATAGTGCAACTCTGGATCTGGACTGAAAGTGTGCAGAGGTGGCTGGTGAACAAAGTCACAAATTGAGAATTCAGTTTTATAAATAGTGACAGAGAGGACAATAGGGAGGAAATTACTCAAGCTCTCTATTCAAAATACAAATCTGGTTCACCTTCAAGTACTCTGTTGTGTAAAATTCCAAGAAAGGCACTTTCAGAAGAATCGGGGGAGGTGGGGCTCGGCAATGAGCCTGGACAGGTGTCAGATCTTGCGGTGGGAGAGCACTTTGGTGACAGTGACCACAGCTGCCTCACATTTAGCACAGCCTTGGAGAGGGAAAGGAGCAGTTACCCAGGGAAGATATTTAATTGGGGTAAAGGAAATTATGACGCTATCAGACAGGAGTTGGGAAGTACAGACTGGGAGCAATTGTTCCACAGAAAGGGCACAGCAGACACGTGGAGACTGTTTAAGGAGCAGTTGTTGCAAGTGATGCACAAATTTGTTCCTCTGAGGCAGATAAGAAGGGGTAAGATTAAGGAGCCTTGGATGACGAGAACAGAGGAGCTTCTCATCAAAAGGAAGAAGACAGGAGGAAGCCAGGGTCTAGCACAGCTTTAGAGGATTACAGGCTTGCTAGAAAGGAGCTCAGAAATGGACTGAGGAGAGCCAGGAAGGGGCACGAAAAAGGCTTGGCAAGAAGGTTTAGGGAGAACCCAAAGGCATTTTACTCATACGTGAGGAATAAGAAAATGATCAGAGAGAAGGTAGGGCCAGTCAGGGATAGCGAAGGGATCTTGTGCGTAGAGTCTGAGCAGATCGGGGAAGTCCTGAATGAGTTTATTGCTTCATTTTTCTTTCAGGAAAGGGATCTTGTTGTGAATGAGAACTTTGAGGAGCTGGGAAACAGGCTTGACCAGATCAAGATTGATGAAGATGATGTACTGGAAATGTTGGAAAACATTAAGATTGATAAGTCCCCAGGGCCAGACCAGATTTATCCCAGGCTGCTCCGGGAAGTGAGAAAGGAGGTTGCTAAGCCACTGACGAGGATATTTGCCTCCTCACTCTCTATGGGAGTCATACCGAAGGATTGGAAGGAGGCGAATGTTGTTCCTCTTTTCAAGAAAGGTAATAGGGAAATCTCTGACAATTACAGACCAGTCAGTCTTACGTCTGTGGTCAGCAAGGTTTTGGAAAGAATTCTGAGGGATAGGATTTATAATTATTTGGAAAAGCATAGCGTGATTAAAGGCAGTCAGACTGGCTATGTGAGGGGCACGTCATGCCTCACTAATCTTATTGAGTTCTTTGAGGAGGTGACGAGACAGGTCGACGAAGGTCGAGCAGTGGATGTGGTGTATATGGACTTCAGCAAGGCAATTGAGAAAGTTCCCCATGGGAGGCTCATTCATAAAATCAGGAAGTATGGGATACAGGGAGATTTGGCTATCTGGATTCAGAATTGGCTGGCTGACTGAAGGCAGAGAGTAATTGCAGATGGAAAGCATTCTGCCTGGAGGTCAGTATTGAGTGATGTCCCTCAGGGCTCTGTTCTTGGGCCTCTGCTTATTGTAGGAGAAAGTGAGGACTGTAGATGCTGGAGATCAGAGCTTAAAAATGTATTGCTGGAAAAGTGCAGCAGGTCAGGCAGCATCAAAGGAACAGGAGAATCGACGTTTCGGGCATAAGCCCTTCTTCAGGAATGAGGAGGGTGTGCCAAGCAGGCTAAGATAAAAGGTAGGTTGGAGGGACTTAGGGGAGGGGCATTGGGAATGCGATAGGTAGAAGGAGGTGAGGGTGAGGGTGATAGGCCGGAGAGGGGGTGGGGACGGAGAGGTCGGGAAGAAGATTGCAGGTCAAGAAGGCGGTGCTGAGTTTGAGGGCTGGGACTGAGAAAAGGTGGGGGGAGGGGAAATGAGGAAGCTGGAGAAATCTGCATTCATCCCTTGTGGCTGGAGGGTTCCTAGGTGGAAGATGAGGCACTCTTCCTCCAGGCGTCGTGTTGCCAT
>NC_057756.1:9112026-9113387 GCF_004010195.1 Chiloscyllium plagiosum
GTGGGTTGGTGCGGGTGTCCCAGAGATGTTCTCTGAAACATTCTGCAAGTAGGCGGCCTGTCTCCCCAATATAGAGGAGGCCACATCGGGTGCAGCCGATGCAGTAAATGATGTGTGTGGAGGTGCAGGTAAATTTGTGACGGATATGGAAGGATCCCTTGGGGTCTTGGAGGGAAGTAAGGGGGAGGTGGGGGTGCACGTTTTGCGCTTCTTGCGGTTGCAGGGGAAGGTGCCGGGAGTGGAGGTTGGGAGTGTGTCAGTATTTACTGGGGGGATTCCCCGGGGAGTGTGTCAGTATTTACGGCGGGGAATCCCCGGGGAGTGTGTAGTATTTACAGGGGGGTATCCCCGGGGAGTGAGTCAGTATTTACAGGGGGGATTCCCCGGGGAGTGTGTCAGTATTTACAGAGGGGAATCCCCGGGGAGTGTGTCAGTATTTACAGGGGGGTATCCCCGGGGAGTGTGTCAGTATTTACAGGGGGGACTCCCCAGGGAGTGTGTCAGTATTTACAGAGGGGAATCCCCGGGGAGTGTGTCAGTATTTACTGGGGGGATTCCCCAGGGAGTGTGTCAGTATTTACTGGGGGGAATCCCCGGGGAGTGTGTCAGTATTTACAGGGGGGACTCCCCGGGGAGTGTGTCAGTATTTACAGAGGGGAATCCCCGGGGAGTGTGTAGTATTTACAGGGGGGTATCCCCGGAGAGTGTGTCAATATTTACAGGGGGAGTCCACGGGGAGTGTGTCAGTATTTACAGGGGGGAATCCCCGGGGAGTGTGTCAGTATTTACAGGGGGGAAACCCCGGGCAGTGTGTCAGTATTTACAAGGGGGTATCCCCGGGGAGTGTGTCAGTATTTACAGAGGGGAATCCCCGGGGATTGTGTCAGTATTTACAGGGGTTACAGGGGGGAGTCTCCGGGGAGTGTGTCAGTATTTACAGAGGGGAATCCCCGGGAAGAGTGTCAGTATTTACAGGAGGGAATCCCCGGGGAGTGTGTCAGTATTTACAGGGGGGAGTCTCTGGGGAGTGTGTCAGTATTTACAGAGGGGAATCCCCGGGGAGTGTGTCAGTATTTACAGGGGAGAATCCCCGGTAGTGTGTCAGTATTTACAAGGGGGAATCCCCGGGGAGTGTGTCAGTATTTACAGGGGGAATCCCCGGGGCGTGTCAGTATTTACAGGGGGGAGTCCCCGGGGAGTTTGTCAGTATTTACAGGGGTTATCCCCGGGGAGTGTGTCAGTATTTACAGGGGGAATCCCCGGGGCGTGTGTCAGTATTTACAGGGGGGAATCCCCGGAGCGTGTCAGTATTTACAGGGGGGAATCCCCGGGGAGTGAGTCAGTATTTACAGGGGGGGAAT
>NC_057756.1:9117721-9120076 GCF_004010195.1 Chiloscyllium plagiosum
GGGGAGCATGCTTGAGGGGCTGAATGACCACCACTTGTTCCAATTTCCCAAGAAATGGTGGGAAGCGGAGGGCTTGTAAGACTGGAGGGGCCGAATGGCCTCTGCCCAATTGCCGGAGTGTGGGGGGATTTGGGGGAGGTGGGGGGGAATGGAGAGCCTTCCTCCCCTCGCAGTGACCGAACCCACTCTGCATCTTGCTCCCCCCCCAGCTCTTCACCATTGAAGAAGGGATTCGGGAATGGCGGGTGGTGTTGACCAGGCGCAGGAAGCTACGGCTGGCCCTGGAGCTGCTGGTGTGCGCCCTGCACCCGTTCCCGCTGGCGTTCTGGAGCTCTGGGAGCAGGGGGGAGGAGCCGCTGCTCTCTGGCACCGTCATCGTCCTCTCCAACCTGATGTTCCTGCGGGTCTACCTGGTACAGAGGGTCCTCTTCCTGCACAGCAGCGTTCTGGAACCTTCCTACCAGACCATTGGCTCGCTCAGCAAGATCAACCTCAAGTTCCACTTTGTGCTCAAGGTGCTCATGAACAACTGCCCCGGCAAAATCCTCCTCGTCTTTGTCCTCTTCGGCTGGTGTGGGGCATCGTGGGCCGTCAGTCTGTGTGAGAGGTAAGCCTGAGGTACGGACCCTGTCACAGAAAGGGAATCCTCACCCACAAACTGAGACACCTCTTCCAGGGGTAATAGGGTCAGAGAGCTGTACAGCACGGAAACAGACCCTTCAGCCCAACCCGTCCATGCTGACCAGATATCCCAACCCAATCTAGTCCCACCTGCCAGCACCCGGCCCATATCCCTCCAAACCCTTCCTATTCATATACCCATCCAAATGCCTCTTAAATGTTGTAATTGTACCAGCCTCCACCACTTTCAATGTAGACAGGCAGGAGACTGGAGGAACACAGCAAGGCAGGCAGCATCAGGGGTGACAGGCAGGAGGCTCAGGGAACACAGCAAGGCAGGCAGCATCAGGAGGGACAGGCTGGAGGCTGGAGGGACACAGCAAGGCTGGCAGCATCAGGAGGGACAGGCAGGAGGCTGGGGGAACACAGCAAGGCAGGCAGCATCAGGAGGGACAGGCAGGAGGCTGGAGGAACACAGCAAGGCAGGCAGCATCAGGAGGGACAGGCAGGAGGTTGGAGGGACACAGCAAGGCAGGCAGCATCAGGAGGTGGAGAGGTCGACATTACGAGTGTAACCCTCCTCGTTGCTGTAACTTCTGTCCGGCTGGATTGGATTCCCCCCGATTCCTCCGGGTCTCTCCAGGGCTGCCTGCTCTCTCTACTGGCATCTACACTCCGTCCTTAACATCGCTCTCTGTCCCACACAGTGGCTTGTATGTCATAACTGAATTGAATGGAATTGAGTTTATTGTCCCGTGTAACGAGGCACAGTGAAAAGCTTTGTCTTGCGAGCAATACAAGGGGCGGCACGGTGGCACAGTGGTTAGCACTGCTGCCTCACAGCGCCAGGGACCCGGGTTCGATTCCCAGCTCGGGCAACTCTCTGTGTGGAGTTTGCACATTCTCCCCGTGTCTGCGTGGGTTTCCTCCGGGTGCTCCGGATTCCTCCCACAGTCCAAAGATGTGCAGGTTCGGGTGGATTGGCCATGGGAAATTGCCCGTGGCGTTAGGTGGATTAGTCACGGTTAAATGTAGGGGAATGGGTGGGTTGCTCTTCGGAGGGTCGGTGTGGACTTGTTGGGCCGAAGGGCCTGTTTCCAATCTGTAGGGAATTTAATCAATACAGGCAGGTCACAGAGTTAAGTAGCATAGATATAAATAATAGGTAAACAGTGGCAAAAACCAAACACAGGTACAGGAGAATGTTAAGAGTTTGTGAACCTATTCAGTATTCTAACAGCAGTAGGGTAGAAGGTGTTACAAACCTGGCTAGTGCGTGTGTTCAGGCTTCTGTACCTTCTTCTTGATGATAGCGGTTGTAGAAAAACATTGCCAGGGTGGGATGGATCTTTGAGAATGCTGGGTGACCTTTCCTTGACAGCGGGCCTGGTAGATGGATTCGATAGATGTGACTATTGTGACTCACAATATTCTGAGATGGAACATGTCTGTCCCATCTGACATCTGACCTTGAGATGAAGTCTGACCTCCTACTCGGGCCACGACTAACACACCAACATCCAGCCCCTTGTCACTTGTACCTGCCCCTGGCTCAGCTCAAAACCCCCAACCGGGACATCACCAACCCGAGAGCTGGCTGTTCCAAACCACTCCTGACTCTGCTCCCCCCAGACTCGCTTAACTGTGGGTGCTCCACGTCGCACCTGGATCTGAACTCACAACACAACCCCCTCCCACGTCCGGCCTAAACTC
Source organism: Chiloscyllium plagiosum (assembly GCF_004010195.1). Lineage (NCBI taxonomy): Eukaryota > Metazoa > Chordata > Chondrichthyes > Orectolobiformes > Hemiscylliidae > Chiloscyllium > Chiloscyllium plagiosum. The sequence goes on from NC_057756.1 coordinate 9,120,056, forward strand.
ACTCACCCACCCACTGCCATC
>NC_057756.1:9120617-9123394 GCF_004010195.1 Chiloscyllium plagiosum
TGAGACCTCTCTCCCCCACCAAATCCAGCCTGTTCAGCAATCCCTGATTCCCATCGCTCTGCCTCGCTCCTTAAGGGGGACGATGTCAGACTGGCCAATTGACCATGAACTGTTCTGTCTGTGGAATACACGCCCTCCACCTGACGGGGTGACAGGGTTGGGGGGGGCGGAGGCTGAGGGTGTGGAACTAGTGAGTGACCACCTCAGCCGCACAGTTGTGCCTCTGAGACTGACCTACTCCATGGGCTTGATAATTCCCCCTGACTCCCTGGTGAATGGGCATCAACCATTCAGGACATCCCGCTCCCAAAGGCGACTGTGGACTAACTCCGAAACATCAGCACAAAGTCTTGAATCGGTCCACTTTTGTTTGTCATTTATCTAACCGAATTGGATGAGATTATAAGGGGCATGGTTAGTTCGTTTGAAGAGACTGTTGGCGTAGTAGACAGTGAAGGAGGTTGTCTGGGAACTTGATCAGTTGAGTCACTGGGCTGAGGAGGGGCAGATGGAGTTTAATTTGGATAAATACGAGATGCTGCATTTTGGTCAAAACACACAAGGACAGGACCTATACAGTTCACAACAGGGCACTGGGTAATGTTGGAGAACAGAGGGACCTGGGGGTTCCGTTACATCATCCTTTGAAGTTTGTGTCACATGTAGACTGGGGAGGGGGGGGTTACGAAGGGGTTTAGCACCTTCCCTTCATTGCTCAGCCCTTTGAGTGTAGGAGTTGGGGACGTCATGTTGAGGTTGTACAGGACATTGGTGAGGCCCCTTCTGGAATACTGTGTCCAGTTCTGGTCTCCCTGTTATAGGAAGGATATTATTAAACTGGAGAGGGTTCAGGACAGATTTCCCAGGATGTTGCCGGGAATGGGTGGGTTTGAGTTAGACTGGATAGGCTGGGACTGTTTTCCCTGGAGCGCGGAGGTTGAGGGGTGACCTTATAGAGGTTTATAAAATCATGAGGGACATGGATAGGCTGGGGGAGCCCAAAACCAGGGGGGGCATATTTTTAGGGTGAGAAGGGAGAGATTTAAGTAAAGACAGGAGGGACAACATTTTAAACCCAGGGGGTGGTGCGGGTGCGGAATGAGGAAGTGGGGGACAGTTAACACCATTTAATTGGATAAGGACGTGAATAGGAAAGGGTTGGAGGGAGATGGGGTAGGAGCAGGCAGGTGGGACAGGTTTAGTTTGGGATTGGGGTCAGCACGGACTGTTTGGGCCGAAGGGTCTGTTCCTGTCCTGCGTGAATCTATTAATCCGTTTCAGAGCTCCCCCATCACATCAGATTCAGGGTGTCTTCCCCGACGGAGAGCTGGGAAGAGCCGTGTTTGGAGCTTATTAGACAACACTTGAATCCTCCCTTTTCATAGGACAACCAGAGTAATTCTGTGATGGAGTTAACGCGATTAGATCCCAGAGAGAGAATGTGGAACAAATAGACTACAAGAAAGCCTGAACCTCCACTTTATAAAAAATGTATAAACTAGTGGTTGAGAATTGAATAAATCCAAACTGATAACATATGTTAGCAACTGAAATAAAAGATAATCAATCCTTCCCTTGGATGCTGGAAATTAAGGAGAGCTGTATTTTGTAATGATTTGTGTGTTTACTTGTTCATATTTGTGAAATCCTTCTAAATGTTGTGTTTAATTTCATCCATTTCTACGAACTATGATGATTTAATTTTATTTTGATTTTATTGTCATCACCGGCTGCCTCCATGTTGAATTTTTTAAAATCCAAATGATGGGTGGCACAGTGGTTAGCGCTGCTGCCTCACAGCGTCAGAGACCCAGGTTCAATTCCTTCCTCGGGCGACTCTCTGTGTGGAGCTTGCACATTCTCCCCGTGTCTGCGTGGGTTTCCTCCCTCAGTCCAAAGATGTGCAGGTTAGGGTGGATTGGCCGTGCTAAATTGCCCGTAGTGTTAGGCGAAGGGGTAAATGTAAGGGAATAGGTCTGGGTGGATTGCTCTTCGGAGGGTCGGTGTGGACTTGTTGGGCTGTTTCCACACTGTAAGTAATTTATTCACAAGATATCAGCCGATCAGAGTGAATCGGACCCTGTCAATCCCCTTTAGCATCTTCCTCTTGTTCCTCCAAACTCCATGGAGTATTGACCTAAACTGCTCCATCTCTCATCATAAGACAAGCCTCTCATCTCTGGAGTTAACACGAGTGAACATCCTCTGAAGTGCCTCGAATACAGCTCCATCCCTCCCCAAGTAAGGTGACCAACACTGTACACAGTACTCCAGATATGGTCTCACCAACGCCTTGTAAAGTTGAAATAACAGTTCCCGATTTTTATACCCTATTCCTTCAGCAATGCATGACAAAAGGTCCATTTACCTGCCTTACGACCTGCTATCTGATTTTCTGTGATTCATGTACAAGGACCCCCAGATCCCTCTGCACACTGAGGTTTCTCTCCACTCAGATAGTAAGTTGCCTTTCTAGTCTTATGACTAAAGCTCCCACGAGGAGGTTGAAGACTGTATTGGCGCTACCTCGTGCTCCCACGAGGAGGTTGAACAGTTCATCCACTTTACCAACACCTTCCACCCCGACCTCAAATTCACCTGGACCGTCTCAGACTCTTCCCTCCCCTTCCTTGACCTCTCCATTTCTATCTCGGGCGACCGACTCAACACGGACATCTACTATAAACTGACCGACTTCCACAGATACCTAGACTACACCTCCTCCCACCCTGCCCCCTGTAAAAACGCCATCCCATATTCCCAATTCCTTCGTCTCC
>NC_057756.1:9128433-9158403 GCF_004010195.1 Chiloscyllium plagiosum
AGATAGGGAGGGGGTGTAGGGGCTGGAGGGGGTTACAGAGATAGGGAGGGGGTGTAGGGGCTGGAGGGGGTTACAGAGATAGGGAGGGGGTGTAGGGGCTGGAGGGGGTTACAGAGATAGGGAGGGGGTGTAGGGGCTGGAGGGGGTTACAGAGATAGGGAGGGGGTGTAGGGGCTGGAGGGGGTTACAGAGATAGGGAGGGGGTGTAGGGGCTGGAGGGGGTTACAGAGATAGGGAGGGGGTGTAGGGGCTGGAGGGGGTTACAGAGATAGGGAGGGGGTGTAGGGGCTGGAGGGGGTTACAGAGATAGGGAGGGGGTGTAGGGGCTGGAGGGGGTTACAGAGATAGGGAGGGGGTGTAGGGGCTGGAGGGGGTTACAGAGATAGGGAGGGGTGTAGGGGCTGGATAAATGAGAGTTTAACAGCTGGTGAAGTGAACTGTTCTATAAAGGCCGGTTTACACAGGCTCAGTCCGGTTTACACAGGCTCAGTCCGGTTTACACAGGCTCAGGCCCGTTTACACAGGCTCAGGCCGGTTTACACAGGCTCAGTCCGGTTTACACAGGCTCAGTCCGGTTTACACAGGCTCAGGCTCCCACGTCAGTAATGAGTTTGCCGCATCAATTGGCAGTGTCGGTGGCTATCTTGTGCACAGCATGATCCCACGCACAACAAAGGCATTTAGTTGCAGGCGATTTGTTTGTGGTGGTTGTCCGTTGTGGAGTGAAGTTGGTCAGGACCTCAGGAGGGTCATGTTGGAGTGGAGAGGGTCAGGGGAGAGAGTAGGGTTGGATGTGCTCACAGAGATCAGCACAGTACGTTCGGTCTCCCTCTGCCCGAGTCAGCCTGGCGGTCGGATCGATTGAGTGGGTGGGTCCTTGTGTCTGTCTGACTGTTTAGGATGCCTTCAGACCATCTCGGTCAGGGTGTCTGCTGTGGATGGACGTTGTGCATTAGCCTAGCACCTTACTCACCCTCCCGCCAATACCCAGAAGCCAGCTCACTGTTGTGGTGCGGAAGACGCAGCAGCCTGTCAGTGCACAGGAGGATCACAGGAACCGCTCCATGATGATCGCCCACTGAGACACAAACCCCGGCCTCAGAAACACAGCTCCCTCTACCTCCCCCCCCCCCCCAACTCCCACCGCCTGGGAGATCTCTCAGTGTTCCTCTTCCGAAATAACAGGCATGCAACTCGAGAGTGGGAAGGTGTGGTGATGTGGCAACTCACCGGTCAGGACTGTCAATGCCAGGATAATGCTGATGGTCTTCATGTTGCTGGGCACTTAGGGCCACGTGCAAAACTGCACAGGATCTGCACGGAAACAACGGGTTACTACTTTAACATTATTACTTGCAACAGTGGATTTAAACTTCAGATTGTGAGAATGCAGCACTCCCTCAGCACTGGCCCTCTGACAGTGCGGCACTCCCTCAGCACTGACCCTCCGACAGTGCGGCACTCCCTCAGCACTGACCCTCCGACAGTGCGGCACTCCCTCAGCACTGATGTTCGGATGCTGTGTGCACTGGGTTACAGTAAGGTAAGACCTGCTTTTGCCTCACCTTTTCAGAGTTTTAGAGTCACCGAGTCGTACAGCACGGGAACAGACCCTTCGGTCTAACTCGTCCTTGCCAACCCTAACCCCTAACCAAACTAGTCCCACCTGCCCGGTCCTGACCCATATTCCTCCAAACCTTCCCTGTTCATGTCCTTATCCAAATGTCTTGTAATGTCTTCAGCTGTACAAAACTCTGGTGCGGCCGCACTTGGAGTATTGCGAACAGTTCAGGTCACCGCATTACAGGAAGGATGTGGAAGCTTTGGAAAGGGTGCAGAGGAGATTTACTGGGATGTTGCCTGGTATGGAGGGAAGGTCTTACGAGGAAAGGCTGAGGGCCTTGAGGCTGTTTTTGTTGGAGAGAAGAAGGTTGAGAGGTGACTTAATCGAGACATTTCAGATAATCAGAGGGTGGACAGGGTGAACCTTTTTCTTCAGATGGTGAAGGTTAACACGAGGGGACATAGCTTTAAATTGAGAGGTGACCGATATAGGACAGATGTCAGAGGTAGTTTCTTTACTCAGAGAGTAGTAGGGGAGTGGAACCCACTGCCTGCAACAGACTCACCAACTTTAAGGACATTTCATGGTCTTTGGATAAACATATGGATAATAATGGAATGGTGTAGGTTAGCTGGGCTTCAGGTTAACTTCACAGGTCGGTGCTGTATCGAGGGCCGAAGGGCCTGGACTGCGCTGGAATATTCTATGTTCTAAACATTGTAACTGCCCCCACATCCACCACTTCCTCAGAAAGTTCATTCCAGACACGAACCACCCTCCTGTCCTTTTTAAGTCTCTCCCCTCTCACTTTAAAAACATGCTCCCTTGTCTCACAGCCCCGCCTGGCCTTGCCAGCATCTTTCGTGCCCCTCCTTTCATTTCAAACTGCTCATCCATGACCCTGATGCTAAAGACCATGAGGACGACTCCTGATCACCCTTTGTCCAGGAGTGTCAGACTGGGTAAATATCAGTGTAGCTCCTCACGTGTGCTCTCAAGTCATTGTAAATGTTTGACAAACAAAGAACAAAGCCCTTGAGTCAAGTTGAAACCAGAATACGACCTAATCGGATCAAGTTAGAAACACTAGTGATTCGTTGTGAAAACACTTACCTCTTTAGATTAGCAGGTCTGAAGAAGGCAGGAGAGATTCTATGCGAAACCTTTATATAGGCATGTCTCTAGCTCGATAAGATATGATGTTGTTCGATTGGAATCCTAAAGTCCAACCTGTTATCTCCTGTCTCACTCTCCATCACTATTTATGATCCTCCTGCCTTGTTGTAACTCAAAGGCTGAGGTGATTGGCAAAATGATTTAGTTTCACTTAATGAGAGAACTTTAAATTCTTGAAGAGAGTTCTCTGGTTATGAACAGGACTAGGGTCGTGTCAGCAGACCACCGAGTGGATGGTTTCAAGTTAGCTTTGAGATTGAGAGGAAAGATTCAGCCCTCATAATCTCAGTAACACATTTCTCTGCTATTTTCATGGGTGTTTCATTGTAAGAGAGTGTGCAACAGCGTGCCAAGGCATGGTTTTGGTGTCTTTGTAGAACAGAGAGACCTAGGGGTTCAGGGACATTATCCTTTGGAGTTTGTGTCACACACAGACAGGGGGGTTACGAAGGGGTTTAGCACCTTCCCTTCATTGCTCAGCCCTTTGAGTGTCGGAGTTGGGAACGTCATGTTGAGGTTGTACAGGACATTCATGAGGTCCCTTCTGGAATACTGTGTCCAGTGCCAGGAAGGATGTTATTAAACTGGAGAGGGTTCCGGAGAGATTTCCCAGGATGTTGCCGGGAATGGGAGGGTTGGAGTTATAAAGAAAGGCTGGATAGGCTGGGACTGTTTTCCCCGGAGCGTCGGAGGCTGAGGGGTGACCTTATAGAGGTTTATAAAATCATGAGGGGGACAGAGAGGGTGAATGGCTGGTGTCTTCTCTAGGATTGGGGCATTTCAAAACTAAAGGGGCACATTTTCAAGGTGAGAGGAGAGAGATTTAACAAAGACATGAGGGGCAACATTTTTCCCCAGAGGATGGTCCGTGTGTGGAATGACTTTCCTGAGGAAGTGGGGGGATGTGGGGACAGTTACAACGTTTAAAAGACATTTGGATAAGGACATGAACAGGAAAGGGTTGGAGAGAGATGGGCCAGGAGCAGGCAGCTGGGACTGGTTTAGTTTGGGATTCGGGTCGGTATGGACTGGGTGGGCCGAAGGGTCTGTTTACGTGCTGTGGGACTCGATGACTCTGCCACAAAAATAGCATCTTGATACCAATTCCAGTGGCCATAGGGTGTTAGTTCTGTCTGGGTTTGAAACACTCTCAGAAGGTTCCGCACAGTCATTCCAATGGGCGAGAGAGTCCACTCCAACATCACAACCTGTTACTCAGAAGCTGGAGGTCAGGGGAATATCAGGAGTGGGGTTTGAACTAGAGATCCCCAGTTCAGTACTGACCACTGAGGCAAACACCAAACCATCAGTAAGCAGAAGAAAGGAACTGATCAGATATTGGAGCGGAATTAGACCCTTCAGTCCAAAGAGGGTCGTCCAATCCTGGCTGATGTGTTTCTTGACCCCAATCTCCTCCCTTCTCCCCATTACCTTTGGTTCCCTTATTAATCAGGAACCTCTCTATCTCTGTTTCAAATACACTCAGTCTCCCACAGCCCTCTGCAGCAATGATTCCCACAGATTCCCCACCCTCCGGTTGAAGAAATCCCTCCTCATCTCAGTTCCAAAGGGCTGTCCCTTCCCCCCTGAGGCTGTGCCCTCAGGCCCTGGTCTCTCCTACTGGTGCCCACTCTAGCCAGGCCCTCTCAGTGTTCTGTAAGGGTCAATCAGATTCCCCCCTCATCCTTCTCAACTCCATCGAGTACAGGCCCCGAGTCCTCGACCTCTCCCCATATGACAGGCCCTTCCTCCCCCAGGGATTATTCCTATAAACCTCCTCTGGATCCCCTTCCAACATCCTTCCTCAGATACAGGGCCCGAAACTGCTCACAATGTTCCAAATGCAGTCTGACCAGAGCCTCAGTAGTACACTGCCCGGTTTGTAATTCTCACCCTTGCGAAATGTATGCTCACATTGCACTTGTCTCCCTAACTGAGCCTGTCTGCTAACCTAAAGAGAATCCGGGACCAGGATTCCCAAGTCCCTTTCTTTCTCCATTTTGAAAACAGTCTACGCCCCTATTCGCCCACCAAACCTCATGGTAACCCGCACTGAACTCCACCTCTTTGCCCACTCCCCCAGCCTGTGCAAATCCTCCTGCGGTCTCTCAGCCGCCTTAACACTTACCTGTCCCTCCGCCTACCTTCTGCGTGTGAGCACAAGGCCAGGAACTTCATTGGTCACGTCTAAGACGCTCGGACAGAGATGAGAGCGTGTCGCTGGAAAAGCACAGCAGGTCAGGCAGCATCCAAGGAGCAGGAAAATCGATGTTTCAGGAAAAGCCCTTCATCAGGACTCTCAGGTGAAGGCTGTGGGATCTTGCTGTTCAGCATGGCTCCTATCTGTTGTACAAGCGGTGATATTCTTATGGCTTACCAATGGATGAATCTTTCAATAGAGACTGAGGAATGGACAGTGTAGATATTATCCATCAACCGTTCAGAGCCACCTGGATCCTGAGAGTGTTATCCTAGAGGTTGGGACACTACCACTACTCCATGACTTCCTTTTCTTTGAGAAGGGCTATGTATCTGCTGCTGTTTCCTGCACCCCACTCCCCCCAACACAGGCCCCTCAGTAAAGTGTCGAGACAGGAATGGGTTGGGGGGGGTGGGGTGAGGCCAGCTGAGGTATTTTCTGATCAAACGCATCCACAGACGTTCTGACTCACCTCTGGTGGTTATTGAACCTCAAAGTCCTGGTACAGAGGTATGGACACTACCACCATGCCACAAATGCCCTTAAACAGTGGATTGCCACAAGGATCGGTGCTGGGTCCACTACTTTTCATCATTTATATAAATGATTTGGATGTGAGCATAAGAGGTACGGTTAGTAAGTTTGCAGATGAGACCAAAATTGGAGGTGTAGTGGACAGCGAAGAGGGTTACCTCAGATTACAACAGGATCTGGAGCAGATGGGCCAATGGGCTGAGAAGTGGCAGATGGAGTTTAATTCAGATAAATGCGAGGTGCTGCATTTTGGGAAAGCAAATCTTAGCAGGACTTATACACTTAATGGTAAGGTCCTAGGGAGTGTTGCTGAACAAAGGTTGTGAAACCTGAAAGGGTTCAGAAAAGTTTTACAAGATCCTCCAGGGTTGGAGGATCTGAGCTACAGGGAGAGGCTGAACAGGCTGGGGCTGTTTTCCCTGGAGCGTCGGAGGATGAAGGGTGACCTTATAGAGGTTTATAAAATCATGAGGGGCACGGATAGGGTAAATAAACAAGGTCTTTTCCCCCTGGGGTGGGGGAGTCCAGAACTAGAGTGCATACGTTTGGGTGAGATGGAAAAGATATAAAAGAGACCTAAGGGGCAACTTTTTCACCCAGAGGGTGGTACGTGTATGGAATGAGCTGCCAGAGGAAGTGGTGGAGGCTGGTACAATTGCAACATTTAAGAGGCATTTGGATGGGTATATGAATAGGAAGGGTTTGGAGGGATATGGGCCGGGTGCTGGCAGGTGGGACTAGATTGGGTTGGGATATCTGGTCGGCATGGATGGGTTGGGCCGCAGAGTCTGTTTCCGTGCTGTCCATCTCGATGACTCTAATATGCACTGCGGTTTTACTCATGATCAATACAGTGTCACAAGGTGTTTTCATTCAGGGTCGGGGGGGGGGGGGGGCTGTCCTGTGGTACAGTGGTAGTGTCAGAGCCCCTGGACCAGGAGTCCCACCAGCTCCAGCAGTGTCTCAATGCCATCTCTGCGCAGATGGGGTTAGGAAAAATGGGTTAAAAAAAAAACAAGAGATGGCGTGGGGCCTCCCTGTGGTACAGTGTGTAAAAATAAAAACGTTAATCAGGGTAAGGAGGGTCCTGTTGTGGCACAGTGGTAGTGCCTCTACTTCTAGAATGGAGGCTTGGGTCCAAGCCCCACCTGCTGTACAAGTGCAATGACATCTCCAAACAGGTTGGTTCGGGGAGAAAAATAGGTTAAAGAAATGAATGAGGGTCAGTGACAGGAGGAAATGCAGGTGAAATTATCTAATAAGTGAGCAGTTGACCTGATGTTCAGTCTATACCCTTGATTTACAAGAGAGTCTGTGGGGGGGGGAACTCTACATTTCACCCCCTCCACGGCAGTAATAGTTGAGAAGAACGAATCTCTGCCACAGCCTGGTGTAAGTTCTAGGCTCTCTGCTTTAGAGAGGGTGTGTAACTCTGCTGAAGAAGAGATTCAGGCAAATAGTTTTGTCATGATCCATCAACACTAATTGTCAAAACGTGGCAGTGTGAGATTTGAACTGTGGACTGAGGTATCAAACTGGTCAGTCGCAGTGCAACGTATCAGAGAGAGAGACAGACAGAGTGTCAACCTTTGGACTGAGGGCAGTTACATGGTTGGGATTTTCCGGGAACTTTGCCGTGAGCCGTTACTCTGTTCCAAAGGTAATGCCAACAGTGTGCTGCCTGCGTCACCGAGTCAATGAGTGAGCCGGGGTGAATTGGCAGGCACTCCCATCAGTGCCACTCAGTGCTCACTGGTCTCAGTTGTGCAATAACGGATTTGGCAGCAACGAAACACGCCATTCGGCCCATCCACAGAGCTTCCTCCCACGTCCCTCTTTATCGCACCCAATTGTCATCTCCTCCAATTGTCATCTCCTCCATCCCTTTCTCCCTCCCTGTGTTTATCCAGCTTGACCCCCCCTCAATACATCAACATAATTCACCTCGGCTCCTCCCTCTGGGAACGAGTCCCCCATTCGCCACTCCCTGTGGGAGCGTGTCCCCCATTCCCCCCCACTCCCTGTGGGAGCGAGTCCCACATTGCCCCCCACTCCCTGTGGGAGCGGGTCCCCCGTTCCCCACTCCCTCTGGGAGCGGGTCCCCCGTTCCCCACTCCCTCTGGGAGCGAGTCCCCCGTTCCCCACTCCCTCTGGGAGCCAGTCCCCCGTTCCCCACTCCCTCTGTTCGCATTTCACATCCGGTGACCCTTCCTCAGAACCGTTCTGAGGAAGGGTCACAGAATTTGAATGTTAACTCTGCTTTCTCTCCACGGCTGCTGCCAGACCAGCTGAGTCTTTCCAGCGGTTCCTGGTTTGGATTTGTCTCCCTGTTCTGTGGAAAGGAACCTGAGAACGCTCCAAATTTGCAAAGAATGTAAGTTCCCGGTTTGGATCGTATCCCCATGGATCATATTAGTGCCTTCTCCTGGCTAATTAATGTTCAATTTCAGTCAAATATCGATCAGAAGCTGGGAATCACAGAGTTATCTCTGGGAACTGGACAGGATTCTCAGTTCCTCACTTGGCTAATTATCCAGAAAAGCATGCGAGGTTCTGTTGGCACTGACTCAACATTTACTACCGCAGGGGCTGTCATTAAATTTCCCCAACATGTCTTCCCAATTCCGCATAACTAAACACCCCCTCCCTATCTTTGTAACCCCCTCCAGCCCCTATCCCTGGAACGTCCGCCAATCCTGGCCTCTTGAGTATCCCACTCCTTCCCATCGTCTCACCATTGGGGGATGAGCCCAGGGTATGGGTCCTGACCTCAGGAGTTCCCTCCCAGAACCTACTCACCCCCTCCCTCTCACTCTCTCTGCTGTTTTAACACATTCTTCAAGATTGAACTTTGACCTAAATTTTAGGGACCCCCTGCTAAAGAGGGGTGACGGGGTTTGGGGTGACAGTTTGCACTAGAGTGGATAGGTCTTTGAAGGATTACAATGTCAGAGGCGCTATGGAAATGCAGACCCTTGCAATGACTGTGGCGGCAGCTCTCTGTGAGTGCTCCCAGTTGATGGTGGGAGGGCAGGGGTTAATGCTGAGCACTGTGTTATTCCCTTTCGCTGGCTATGGGCCTGTTTGTAACTTGCAGCCCAATGCTATCAGGAGGCAATGACTCACTCCCAGGTGACTGTGGGGCACAGCGGCTGTGGTTTACTTCAGATCAATAACCAAGGAAGCAGTACAGCAGTGGTAAACACTCCCTGAGCCAAGGGGCCCTTTCACCCACTTCACAGTATTAACTCTTTCACCCTGGGTCCCCATTCACACAGCCAGAATATCATTCTATATCCCAGAGTGTTCCCGTCAGTCTGAATCCCAGTGTGTTCCCGTCAGTCTGAATTCCAGTGCATTCTCGTCAGTCTGAATCCCAGTGCGTTCCCGTCAGTCTGAATCCCAGAGTGTTTCCGTCAGTCTGAATCCCAGTGCATTCTCGTCAGTCTGAATCCCAGTGGGTTCCCGTCAATCTGAATCCCAGAGTGTTCCTGTCAGTCTGACTCCCTGTGTTCCCATCAGTCTGAATCCCAGGGTGTTCCCATCAGCCTGACTCCCAGAGTGTTCCTGTCAGTCTGAATCCCAGTGTATTCCCGTCAGTCTGAATCCCAGTGTATTCCCATTAGTCAGACTCCCAGTGTGTTCCCGTCAGTCTGAATCCAAGTGTGTTCCCGTCAGTCTGACTCCCAGTGTGTTCCCGTCAGTCCGAATACCACTGTTCCAGTCAGTCTGAATCCCAGTGTGTTCCCATTAGACCGACTCCCAGTGTGTTCTCAGCCTATCCCTGTCAGTGTATCTCCCAGCCTGTCCCTGTCACTGTATCGCCCACTCTGTCCCTATCAGTGTAACCCCTGGCCTGTCCCTGTCAGTGTATCTCACGGCCTGTCCCTGTATCTCCCAGCCTGTCCCTGTCAGTGTATCTCCCACCCTGTCCCTGTCAGTGTAACCCCTGGCCTGTCCCTGTCAGTGTATCTCCCGGCCTGTCCCTGTCACTGTATCTCCCGGCCTGTCCCTGTCAGTGTATCTCCCAGCCTGTCCCTGTCAGTGTAACCCCTGGCCTGTCCCTGTCACTGTATCTCCCACTCAGTCCCTATCAGTGTAACCCCCGGCCAGTCCCTGTCAGTGTAACCCCTGGCCTGTCCCTGTCAGTGTAACCCCGGGCCTGTCCCTGTCACTGTATCTCCCACTCAGTCCCTATCAGAGTAACCCCTGGCCTGTCCCTGTCACTGTATCTCCCACTCAGTCCCTATCAGAGTAACCCCTGGCCTGTCCCTGTCACTGTATCTCCCACTCAGTCCCTATCAGAGTAACCCCTGGCCTGTCCCTGTCAGTGTATCTCCCACCCTGACCCTGTCAGTGTATCTCCCACCCTGACCCTGTCAGTGTATCTCCCACCCTGACCCTGTCAGTGTATCTCCCACCCTGACCCTGTCAGTGTATCTCCCACCCTGACCCTGTCAGTGTATCTCCCACCCTGACCCTGTCAGTGTATCTCCCACCCTGACCCTGTCAGTGTATCTCCCACCCTGACCCTGTCAGTGTATCTCCCACCCTGACCCTGTCAGTGTATCTCCCACCCTGACCCTGTCAGTGTATCTCCCACCCTGACCCTGTCAGTGTATCTCCCACCCTGACCCTGTCAGTGTATCTCCCACCCTGACCCTGTCAGTGTATCTCCCACCCTGACCCTGTCAGTGTATCTCCCACCCTGACCCTGTCAGTGTATCTCCCACCCTGACCCTGTCAGTGTATCTCCCACCCTGACCCTGTCAGTGTATCTCCCACCCTGACCCTGTCAGTGTATCTCCCACCCTGACCCTGTCAGTGTATCTCCCACCCTGACCCTGTCAGTGTATCTCCCACCCTGACCCTGTCAGTGTATCTCCCACCCTGACCCTGTCAGTGTATCTCCCACCCTGACCCTGTCAGTGTATCTCCCACCCTGACCCTGTCAGTGTATCTCCCACCCTGACCCTGTCAGTGTATCTCCCACCCTGACCCTGTCAGTGTATCTCCCACCCTGACCCTGTCAGTGTATCTCCCACCCTGACCCTGTCAGTGTATCTCCCACCCTGACCCTGTCAGTGTATCTCCCACCCTGACCCTCCTGTGGTAAAGATTCCTTGGAATCATTACCTCATCTCGAATTCCGCCTTGCAATGCCTAATTTTGAGATTATACCCTCTCATCCTCGGAATCTTGGATGTTTCAATGAGGTCTCTCAATCTTTTCAACTCTAACGAGGCTAGGCCCAACCTCCTCAATCTCTCCTCATGACAAAGTCCCCTCCTTCCCCACATCCGCCCAGTGAACCCTCTCTGGACTGCCCCCAATCCCAGAATCCCTTTCCTCAGGTGAATGGCCCAAATCTGTTCACTGTATTCTAGCTGTGATCTGACCCCTGCCTTCTGTTGTTTGAGCAGACCACTTTCCTCGGGGTGAGGGGCTAACCCACTGACCTGGATTTTTGAAGTAACCCGGATAATTTATTTTCTGTCGCCTTGTCAGATTCCGCAAAATTAAGCTGAAGCAGAGGAAGCTCCGGGAGCAGGTCAGCGCCATGATGGACATCTCCAAGGTAACAGGCGCTATGGTCTAATCAGCTTCCAGGTCAAAGGTCAATGGACCCATCATCGCCCCCCCCCCCCACCTCCCTTACATGGAACTGTGCAGAACGGAGTGAATGGGAAGGGCGTTTGATCCATTGGGATTCTGTAGAATGGGAGTGAATAGGAAAGGATTTTGGGGCTCCTCTGGATTTGTGTCCAATGGGAGTGAATGAAAAGGGAGTATGATTCATTGGGATTGCATACAACAGGAGTGAATGGGAAGGGGTTTGGTCCATTGGGAGTGTGTCAAATGGGAATGAATGGGAAATGGTTTGAATCCACTGGGATTGTGTCCAATGAGGGTGAATGGGAAGGGGTTTGAGTCCATTGGGATTTGTACATCGGGAGCGAATGGGGAAGGGGTTTAGGTCCACTGGGATTGTGTGGAGTGGTTGTGATCAGAAAGACATTTAGGTCCATTAGGATTGTGTTGAGCGGCTGTGAACAGGAAAACGTTTCGCTCCATTGGGATTGTGTAGAGTGGGAGAGAATGGGCAAAGAATTTTGGGGTCCAATTGGGATTGTGTAGACTGGGAGTGAATGGGAAGGGGTTTGAGTCCATTAGGATTGTGTAGACTGAGATTGAATGGGAAGGGGTTTAGGTCCATTGGGATTGTGTAGAGTGGGAATGAATAGGGAAGTGTTTTGGGTCCTTTGGGATTGTGTAGAGTGGGAGTGAATGGGGAAGTGTTTTGGGTCCTTTGGAATTGTGTAGACCGGGCGTGAATGGGAAGTGTTTTAGGTCCATTGGAATTGTGTAGAGCGGGAGTGAATGGGAAGACATTTGGGTCCATTGGGATTGTGTAGAGCGGGAATGAAGGGGGAAGCGGTTCAAGGTATTCCCTGACATGACGATCCTCAGAGATGCTGGGAGGGGTGGGGGTGGGGATTGGCGAGGAACAACGTGTCATGAATAGGGGGGGTGAAGAGCGATGTCACTACAGAAGGTTAACATGTAACTCCTGACCTTGAAGATGCAGCTGCTCCTGCAAGACATGAATGCCAGGATGATGGAGTCCTACGCCGAGATGGAGAACAACCTGGCAGCCTTGGTAACCAAGGTCGATAGACTCTCCGCGGCCTTTGACGAGCTGCCCAGGCTGATCTGTGACACTTTCAACGGGCAAAAGACTGGGTGAGGGCGACCCCCTTGGCAATGACCTGCCATAAACACTGGCTGGTACCTGGGCACCCAATCAGGAGAGGGTAGGGGGGCCTAGATGGTTTAGAGTCACTGGCGAACTCCAGGTTTCCTGTCACCCATTCATTCTGAGGCTAATACGAACCTTCCAGAACGTTCTCAAAGGGGAAATGTCTGAGGCTCTTGGCCACCCTGAGGAGAAACGTTTATATCAGAGACCGCTCACCCACAGCTCAAAATGGTCGCCGTAGCGGCCGTGAAAATTCCTCTGAATTTCTGACCAAACCAGGGATCCCGGCCGGGAACACTAAGGCTCAACCTTGTCATTTGGAGGGATGTTCCTTTCGTTCATTCAGCTCTGCTTCCTGGATTTTAATGGCACCCCATCCCCACCCTTTTCCCTCCCCCTCTCTCAAAAGCTTCGGTTCCTTGGTGGGGGAGGAGGCTGGTGGTGGGGGGAACGGAGGATTGCAATCCTCTAGCGCCCTACCCCACCCCAAGCACATGCCAGAACCACCTCTCTGTCCAACTTCCAATCGTGGTGTTTGTGCAACGCAAGCTCCCGCATGTCAGCACCGTGACTGACCCACGTTCACCTGTAATGAGGGTTGGCGAATACTGGCCTCAAGCCATCAGGGACAACTTCCCCATCTCACTGCTCTTCATCCAAATAATCGAGTTTTATTCATTTGTGGGGGGCATTGCTGCCTGGGCCTACCATTTATTACCCCCGTCCCAAGTCTCCCCCTTGAGAAGGTGGGGGTGAGCTGCCATCTTGAACCACTGCAGGCCTCATGCAGTTGGTGGACCCACAATGCCCTTAGGGAGGGAATGCTGGGACTTTGACACTGAAGGAACGGTAGTACATTTCCAAGTCAGGATAGTGATTGGCTGAGAGAGTGACTTGAATCCACAATCCATTGGCTTTGAGTATCATCGTGCACCACATGGCCATTACTGGTCTCTGGCGGTGAAGAGGCTGTTCAACCTTGGGGTGCATCATCCCATTTGGCGTGGGACCAAGATGAACCGACTGATAAAGATTGATTCGTACTGTTAGCTGCTGACCCTGACCTCTGCTCCTAACTCTGACCCTATCCCTGGTCCCTGGCAAAACTATGTCCAAACCCACTGTGATGCAACACTGGGATAGAGACGTAATGCACTGTTTTGGCTGGTGTACATAGGAAGGCAGTTCAGCACAGACACAGGCCATTCAGCCCATCGCTCAGTGCTGGTGTTTCTGCTCCACCTTTCTCTTCACCTGCCCCCATTGCCATCTCCTTTCCTCCTTTTTGCCCTTGTGGTGTTTATCCATCGTTTCCACTTCACTTCCCATAATATCGACACAATTCACCTTGAGCAAGTCCCTCATTTCTCCTCTCCCCACTCCCTGTGGGAATGAGATCCACATTCTATTCCCCACCCCAAATCTGTGTGGGAGTGAGTCCCACATTCCCTCACCCCCCCCGACCCCCACACTCCCTGTGGGAGTGAGTCTCGCATTCACCACCATTGATTGGGTGAAGACATTTATCTTGAAAGCCCCATTGGATGTATTCGGGTCTGTCTTTTGTCGCTGCAGATGCCAAGCCCCTCACCCTCCCAAATTCTGGCCTCCCATCCCTCACAACGGGAAACATCCTCTCCATGACTGACCTATTAAACCCCCTGCACCCCTCCCCCCCACCCCAGATTTATAAAGGCCTGGGACGCTCTCCCCTCAGCCTCCTCTCTCTGAGAAAAGGGAGGGAGAACGTCTGCCCATTCCCTCTTTCCTGTGATTCGTGACCTCTGACCTCTGTTGTCCTTGACTAACACCTTCCCATCGGCCTCTCTATCCTCTCTCTAACGCCACGTGTCACCGGAAAAAGTGAAAGATTGTTGTCTCTATACTTGACCTGATGGACTTGGATTGGCCATTTCTAAGAGTCATCCACATAAGCTGTGGGTTTCTGGAGTCACGTGTAAATCAGACCGGGTAAGGATGGCAGATTTCTCCGAAAGGACATTCGTGAACCAGAGTGTTCTTTCTGACAATCGAAAATAATAACAGTCGCCATCACAGAGACGAACTTTATATCCCATTTGTTCACACTCATTGACTTTACAGGCCACCATCTGCAGTGCTCTCCCTTGTGTTTATCATTGCATGTCTTGGCATAATCAAGACTTCACTGTTATGTTACAATCTGGAGAGGATCCAATTCAGTCACGGCCCAGGATTTGTGATGACTTTATAGATTTTGGAAGCCTTCCCAACCCCACAACCAATCAGAATCACGGAACTGTTGCTGGGCCAATGGTTCTCTGAATGATCTTCTCACCGAGTGCTGTTCCCTGACCTTCTCCCTGTAACCTCCACACTTTCCAGGTACCCCTGCTAATTCCCTATGGAATTAAATTGGCCCAGAGTGTCCAGGGATGTGCAGGTTGGGGTGGATTGGCCGTGCTAAATTATGCATAGTGCCCAGGGATGTGCAGGTTAGGGTGGATTGGCCATGCTAAATTACCCATGGTGCCCAGTGATGTATAGGTTGGATTAGCTCTGGGAAGGGTCGGGATTGGGTTTGGGTGTGATATGTTTCAGAGGGGCGGTGTGGACTTGATGGGCCGAATGACCTGCTCCCACCCTGGAGGGATTCTGTGAAAACTGGTCTTGGGAATGCCCCTGATGGGGAGATTCGGATTTCTGACCCAGCGAGAAGTTGCTGTTGTTGTAATATGGGACAACCTGCCTGAAAGGGCGTAGCTTCAAGAGAACTTTCACATCGAGGGGGTGAGTGAGGGGAAATACTGGAAGGCGATATATCCTCCAGGGCCGGGGGTGGAGGGGGTCTAATCAGAGAGATCTTACAGAGACAGACTGAATGCCCACTCCCACTGTGCTGCAAGATGTTCCAACTCCATGGTAGTTACCTCTCTTGAGCCTGTTGTTGTTAATGACGATGTCTTTGTTGTTATTATTATAAATGCTTTGGGCGCACGTTCCTGATGTGCAATTCTTTCTGTCATAATGCCGCGATATTTTTAAATAAAAGAACACAGAAAAGAAACATCCGAGTGGAAATGCTCTGTTCCTTATCATCTCAGTGTGTGCCCTCATCAAACATTTCTCCCAGGGTCCAGCAACCAGTCAGGAGGAAGCCATTCAAATCCTTGAGACTGCTCTTGTATCCCTCTCCTCCTTCACCGCCATTCAATAGCTCCTCCAGCCCGATTCCACGTTCCCGAATTGTGAATTCCAACGATTGACCGCTCTGTGGTCAGGTGCTGAATGGCTACGAGCCTGGGTTAAGAGCTACAATGAAGCATGCTGGGAATTTCGGTCAAGCCTAAATCTATGCCCTTCAGTTCTGGACTCCTCCACCCCAGGGAATAGACCTTGTCTATTTATCCTATCCATGCCCCTCATGATTTTATAAATCTCTATAAGGTCACCCCTCAGCCTTCGACATTCTAGCCCCAGCCTGTTCAGCCTTTCCCTGTAGCTCAAACCCTCCAACCCTGGCAACGTCCTTGTAAATCATTTCTGAACTCTTCTGATAGGAGGGAGACCAGAATTGCACAGTTTTCCAAAAGTGGCCTAACCAGTGTCCTGTACAGCCGCAACATGACCTCCCAACTCCTGTACTCAATACTCTGACCAATAAAGGAAAGCATACCAAACACCTTCTTCACTATCCTATCTGCAAGGAATGGAGGCATATGCACCAAGGGCAGGCAGAAGGGATTAGTTTAATTTGGCGTCATATTCGGCACAACATAGTGGGCCAAAGGGCCTGTTCCTGTGCTGTATTTTTCTATATTCTAAATAAACCAATGATTTCTCTGTGGGGAGTAGGTTCAGTTGAACAAGAGACGGATGAGGTGATATACTTGTACAAGTAAAGAAACAGTATGAATGGAACTATACTAGAGAGAGTACAGGATCCGAGTAAAGCAGGGTGGGTTTGTGCTTTGGATGTGGCAGGACTGGCCCAGAGAGCTGTAAATAAAATATTACTGTATTCTCAGCTTCATTGAAGTATAGAGTACAGGAACACGGAGGTTATTGTGTATAGTCATGCGTGCCGCACTGGGCACAAAGCAGGAGGATTTTACTCGACTGGCTCCAGGAATGAGAAACTGCAGTAGGATAAGGATATAATGAAGAGATTGGCACTGTTCTCCCTGGAGAGGATAGGGCTCAGAGAAGATCTGTTAGAGGCTTTTGACATCATCAGAGGTCTGGGCTGAGTGGATAACGAGAAATTATTCTCATTCATAAAAGCCTCAGGAACCAGAGGACATGGGTTGAAAGCACAGTATTTTGCAAAAGAAGATGCCGCCTGGAAATGTGGTGGATGTAAGGCAACACACACACACATACAGACACTCTCTCTCACACACACACACACGCACACGCACAAACAGACACATACACTCTCTCTCTCTCTCACACACACACACACACTCTCTCACAGGCACACACGCACACACACACACAGATACAAGCGTTTGGAGAGGGAGGTCCAGAGCAGTGGAACAGGAAATAGGGGTGGTGTGGTGAAGGGCTGTTCTAGATGATGGGGGGAGGAAAGGCACATTGTTCAAAATAGGTGGACATCTGGGATACTCGCGAGTGGAATGTCTCCTCGTCCGAGCAGATGCGGGGGTGGAATTGGGAGAATGGGATGGATTTCTTGCAGGATGCTGGGTGGGGGGAGGTGTAGTCCAGGTAGTTATGAGAGTCTGTGGGTTTGTAGTAAACGTCCATCTGGAGACTGTTGCTGGAGATGGAAATGGAGAGTTGTAGTAAACATCCATCTGGAGACTGTCGCTGGAGATGGAAATGGTGAGGTCAAGAAAGAGGAGGGAGGTGTCCGAGACGGACCAAGTGAATTTGAGGGCAGTGTGGAAGTTGTGGGCGAAGTCAACGATCTGCTCTGGGCAGCCTGGGTGCAGGACACTACGCCAATGCAGTCATCGATGCAACAGCGGAAGAGTTGGGGCATAGCGATTATGTAGGTACTGAAGATAGACTGTTCGATATGGCCAACAAAGAGGCAGGCGTAGCTAGGACACCTGCAATTTATTTTTGTCTCAAGCCCAACTCCATTGGCTGGGATTGAACATTGTCGTCGGGTTTGGTCAATTCATTGGCTGAGTGCCAGAGAAGGTTCTAGAAGGATGAGCACACTTTGGGATAAAAGTTAGCAGGAATGACCATTTGAGACCAACAGTTGAGAAGCACGTGCTCTGAAGTCTTTTTTTTTCCCGAGGAAAAAAACCATGAGGCAAGATCTACAGCGTGAGCAAAATTGGCCACTTGACTCAATTCGGGGTCGTATTTGTTTCAAGCCAAACTAAAATAGTTATAGTTAGGGTTAAATGTGGATTAAGTTAAGGTGAGTTAAAGTGAAGTTAAATGAAGTGAGTTAAAGTTGGATGAAGTAAACATTAACTATTGTAACAATTGTATGTTTTAGACTGAGTGTTGATTCCCTAAGAGTTAAATAAAGAAGGGTTTGTTTGATTAAAGTCTGAGTCGACTCCACGTCTTTTGTCTGTCACACAAGGGAAGAATTCCTTGATAAAAGGACTCCTTTCAGGCAACAATCTCTGAGTGACAACATGTCGCCTCATCTCCATCCAAAATGGCCGACTGCTTATCCTGAGACAGTGGCCTGGTCATAGTTTAGACTCTCCCGCGAGGGGAGGGTGGACCCCTCAGGTGGGAATAGCCTCTCAGCTTTGACCCTGCAAGAATTTAGTTCATTTCATAGATTCACACAGTGCAGAAAGGGCCCTTCGGCCCATCGAGTTTGCACCGACATAGATGCCAGTAAAAGTGTGCTGATCCCATTTTGTCCCATACCCGTGAATGTTGTGATATTTGAAGTGCTCATCCAAATATTTTTACAGAGGTTGTAAAGTTTCTAGCCTCAATTACCTTCCCAGGCAATGCATTCCAGATTCTCAGGCTGAGTGAAAAATCATTTTCTCAAATCCCCTCTGAATCTCCTGCCCCTTTCCCAAATTGTGCCATTTTGTGATTGATCCCTCAAACAAGGGGAACAGCTTCTTCCTATTCACCTTGTCCATATCCCTCATAATCGTCCACACCTCAACCATGTCACCCCTCAGTCTTCTCTGTTCTACGGTAAACAATCCAAGCCAGGTTAGTCTCTCCTTATAGCTCATCCCCCAACCTCCTAAACTCCAGGAAGTTGTATCCTATCTTACTTGGGGCAGCACGGGGACTCAGTGGTTAGCAGTGCTGCCTCAGAGTGTTCAATTCCAGCCTCGGTTGACTGTCTGTGTGGAGTTTTCACATTCTCCCCGTGTCTGTGCGGGCTTCCACTGGGTGCTCCAGTTTCCTCCCACACTCCGAAGATGTGCAGGTTAGGGTAGATTGGCCATGCTAAATTGTCCCATAGTGCCCAGGGATATGCAGGTTAGGGTGGATTGGCCATGCTAAATTGTCTCATAGTGCCCAGGGATGTGTCGGTTAGGGTGGATTGACCATGCTAAATTGTCCCATAGTGTTTAGGGATGTGTAGGTTAGGGTGGATTGGCCATGCTAAATTGTCCCATAGTGCCCAGGGATGTGCAGGTTAGGGTGGATTGGCCATGCTAAATTGTCCAATAGTGTCCACTGATGTGCAGGTCAGGGTGGATTGGCCATGCTAAATTGTCCCATAGTGCCCAGGGATATGCAGGTTAGGGTGGACTGTTGTGGTTGTGTTCGCCAAGCTGGGAATTTGTGTTGCAGACGTTTCGTCCCCTGTCTAGGTGACATCCTCATTGCTTGGGAGCCTCCTGTGAAGCGCTTCTGTGATGTTTCCTCCGGCATTTAAGGCGGTTGGCACAGGATTCCCATTTCCTGGCCGGAGGAAAGATCACAGAAGCACTTCACAGGAGGCTCCCAAGCACTGAGGATGTCACCTAGACAGGGGACGAAACGTCTGCAACACAAATTCCCAGCTTGGCGAATCTTCTCACAAACTTAGGGTGGATTGGCCATGCTAAATTGTCCCATAGTGCCCAGGGATGTGCAGGTTAGGGTGGATTGGCCATGCTAAATTGTCCCATTGTGCCCAGGGATGTGCAGGTTAGGGTGGATTGGCCATGCTAAATTGTCCCATAATGTCTAGGGTTGTGTAGGTTAGGGTGAATTGGCCATGCTAAATTGTTCCATAGTGCTCTGGGATGTCTGGGTGAGGTACATTAGTCAGGGGCAAATATAGGGTAGGGGGAATGGGTCTGGGTGGGTTACTCTTCAGAAGGTTGGGCTGATGGCCTTTTTCCACACTCTAGGGATTCTATGATTCTCAGTTGCTCTCCAGAGGAGAATCCTCTCAAGTTTGGAGTCCATTCCCCATCAGCCTGCAAGGTAACCCTTCATGAGATAAAGAGACCAAACAATGCTTCACTTGAGGTTCGATCTTCCCAAAGCCCTATGTAAATGCAGCAAAACGTCCTCACTCGCACCCCTTCACAGTCAGGCCCTCTGCATTGCCTGCCAAATCTGCAGTTGCCACGGAGATCCCTCCAAGTTTCCCGCTTGTTCATGACCAATTAAGATCGAGAGGCTGTCAAATTAAGTTAAGATACCAGCTTGGAAAGGGGCGTCAAAATTTAGACCCAGGAGGTTGAGTTAATGGATGTTGTCTGTGAAAGTTCAGACACCGCGCCGTCTGGGTGGAATTCGTGCACTCTCTTGTCACGTGCTGGGGGAAAGGTAGGTAGTCAGCCAATTGCTTTACACCCCTCCAATGTCCATCAGTAGACAACACAGAGCGTCTCCTGCATTTCGCTGCTCTGCGTTGGATGGCTAGACTTCAGCGATGTGTGACCAAGGTGAAGGAATTGACAACAACTGCAACATGCTAATGCCAGGTGATGACCATCTCCAACAGGAGTGAATCTAACCACCGTCCTATCCCTGAATTCTCCACTATCAACATCCTGGGGGTTACCATTGGCTAGAAACTCAACTGGACATCCCCTATCCTCCTAAACTCCAGGAAATTGTACCCCATCTTACTTGGGAAGGCACGGTGGCTCAGTGGTTAGCACTGCTGCTTCACAGCACCAGGGATCCAGGTTCGATCCCAGCCTCGGGTGACTGTCTGGGTGGAGCTTGCACATTCTGCCTGTGGGTTTCCTCCGGGTGCTCTGGCCAGTCCAAAGATGTGCAGTTTAGGGTGAACTGGCCAGAGCTAAATTGCCCATAGTGATCAGGGATGTATAGGGTAGGTGCATTAGTCAGGGGGTAAATGTACAGCAATAGGGGAATGGGTCTGGGTGGGATACTTACCAGAGGGTTGGTGTGGACGTTTTGGGCCGAATGGCCTGTTTCCGCACTGTTGGGATTCTAATAACATTCTATTTGATTTATTGTTGTCACATGTACCTCGGTACAGTGAAACGTTTTGTTTAGCGTGCAATACTGGCAGCTCACACCCTACAAAGATCACAGAGTGATAGAACAGACGAGGAACACAATATCACAGCTACAGAGAAGGTACACAGAGAGCGAGATCAACACTTGAGAGGTCCATTCAGAATGCTAATGACGCGGGGAGGAAGCTGTTCCTGAAACAGTTGGTACGTGTGTCTAAGCTTCCGTACCTTCTGACCGATGGAAGAGGTTGGAAGAGATTGGAACTGGGTTGGAGTCTTTGGTGATATTGGCTGTCTTCCCGAGGCTGTGTAGATGGAGTCAGTGGGTGGAAGGTTGGTTCACAAACTCTCTGTGGTTTCTTACAATCCTGGGAAAAGCAGTTGCTTTTCACAATGCATCGATTAAAAATTAGTAAGAGCCTATACAGACACCCCGAATTTCCTTAGCCTCCTGAGGAAGTAGAGGCGGTGTTTTGCTTTCTTGACTGTTGCCTCACTGTGGGTGGACCGGGATAAATTGTTGGTGATCATCACTCCCAGGAACTTGATGCACCCGACCCTCTCCACCTCAGCTCCATTGAAACAGTCGAACTTCCTTGCTTTTTGAAGTCAATGACCAATGATCAGAAACACAGCAACTATAAGAGCAGGTCAGAGGCTAGGAATACTTTGGCAAGGAACTCACCTCCTGACCCCCCCCCAAAGCCTGTCCCACCATCTGCAATGCACAAGTCAGGAGGGTGAGGGAATACTCCCCACTTGCCCCTGGATGGGGAACAGCAGTGTGTACCATCCCCTCCCCACGCCCAACGACCCTCAGTAACAGCAGTGTGTACCATCCCCTCCCCACGCCCAACGACCCTCAGTAACAGCAGTGTGTACCATCCCCTCCCCACGCCCAACGACCCTCAGTAACAGCAGTGTGTACCATCCCCTCCCCACGCCCAACGACCCTCAGTAACAGCAGTGTGTACCATCCCCTCCCCACGCCCAACGACCCTCAGTAACAGCAGTGTGTACCATCCCCTCCCCACGCCCAACGACCCTCAGTAACAGCAGTGTGTACCATCCCCTCCCCACGCCCAACGACCCTCAGTAACAGCAGTGTGTACCATCCCCTCCCCACGCCCAACGACCCTCAGTAACAGCAGTGTGTACCATCCCCTCCCCACGCCCAACGACCCTCAGTAACAGCAGTGTGTACCATCCCCTCCCCACGCCCAACGACCCTCAGTAACAGCAGTGTGTACCATCCCCTCCCCACGCCCAACGACCCTCAGTAACAGCAGTGTGTACCATCCCCTCCCCACGCCCAACGACCCTCAGTAACAGCAGTGTGTACCATCCCCTCCCCACGCCCAACGACCCTCAGTAACAGCAGTGTGTACCATCCCCTCCCCACGCCCAACGACCCTCAGTAACAGCAGTGTGTACCATCCCCTCCCCACGCCCAACGACCCTCAGTAACAGCAGTGTGTACCATCCCCTGCCTCCCCCCATCGACGCTCAGTAACAGCAGTGTGTACCAGCTACAAGACCCACTGCAGAAACTCACCAAAGATCCTCAGGCAGCACCTTCCAAACTCACGGCCACTTCCATCTAGAAGGACAAGGGGCAGCAGATGCATGGGAACAACACCCCTCTGCAAGTTCCCCTCCGAGCCCCTCACCATCCCGACTTGGAATTTTGCCAATTCCTTAGCTGTCACTGGGTCAAGATCTGTCCCAAACAGCACTGCAGGTGCAACGACACCCCCAGGGTCTGCAGTAGTTCAGGGAGGTGGGTCATAATCTCTCCCACAAGGGCCAGTAAGAGATTGCCCGCGATTATGACAAACTTAATGAAACAAAACCCTTACCGATGTTCTGGTGAGAGTTAAGGAGATACAATGCTGTCGGTGGGCCTGGCTGGATTTAAAATGACCAGCCTGGTCTCTGCCCGGTGACTAGTTAGCCTCTTGCTGCAGGGGTTAGAACATGTTTCCTCTCTTCTCAACTCCACTGGTGTGTCCAGATTGCAGGTAAGCTTGGGAGTGTGGTAGAGGCAGCTTTACTCGAGGCATTGAATAATTCATAGAATCATCAGAGAATCCCTACAGTGGGGAAGCAGGCCATTCTGCCCATCGAGTCCACACCAACCCTCTGAACGGCATCTCACCCAGACCCACCCCCGGCTAACCTATCCCTATAAACCTGCACCTCCCATGGCCAATCCACCCTGACCTGCACATCTTTGGACTGTAGGAAGAAACCGTAGCACCCGGTGGAAACCCACACAGACACGGGGAGAATGTGCAAACTCCACACAGACAGTCGCCCCAGGGTAGCATCGAACCCGGGTCCCTGGCGCTGTGAGGCCTGATTATTTGGATAGGAACAGGTGTGGAGGAAATTTCTGGTGATTGGCAGTTGGCAATGATACTCACCTGAAGAGTTAGGGCAGGCATGATGGGATGAACAGCCTCAGTCTGCCCTGTAACAATGCGCTGTATTGCCTATCACGGAGTAACACTGTTGCCTAACTCCTTAAATTTTGCTTTGAGGATGATGTTATTTTCTGCAGATTAAAAGGAACCCTCTGGGTGTTGGGGAGGAGATGGGGGCAACGTGAGTTTTCCCCAATCCCCTCTCATCAAGATAACCGTCTCCCCCATTTATTTCAAAGAGCGGGGAGCTTTTGTCTTTCATTTGGGAAGGAAAGTAAGTGTGTTGCCATGAGGTGGGGAGCCTAGTGAGCACTGTCTGTCCCTGGGTCAGGAGGAGAGTGTGGGACTGGACAGTGAAGAAGGAGTTGGGGGAAACAATCTGATTGAGGCGGAACTATAGTTTCCAGCCTCGGCGCTCCAGCCGGACGGCTCAGAGGCAGGCGCTGTTTGCCCGGGGCGGGTCCGCCGCTCTCAGTCCTCCGGGCGGCCGGTGGCGGAAGAGGCTGAGAGCAGGTGAGAGGGAGGTTTGCATTGACCTCAGGACCCAGCGCTGCTAGTTATACTAGTTACTGGAACTAGTTATAGTTATATGGAACAACTCGTTAATGGGGACGGCCAGTTATGGTTATACTGGGCCAAATGCACCTTACTAATAGTTAAAATGTATATAACCAGCACCACTAGTTATACTAGTTATGGGGAACACCTAGTTAGAGGGAAAGATTGGTTACTTGAACTGACTAGTTATACTAGTCAGAGTGTACTGTCCCCCTAATTAAAATGTATATAACTAGCACTCTAGTTATACTAGTTATGGGGAACACCTAGTTAGAAGGAAAGATTGGTTACTTGAACTGACTAGTTATACTAGTCAGAGTGTACTGTCCCCCTAATTAAAATGTATATACCAGCACTGCTAGTTATACTAGTTATGGGGAACACCTAGTTAGAGGGAAATATTGGTTACTTGAACTGACTAGTTATACTAGTCAGAGTGTACTGTCCCCCTAGTTAAAATGTATATACCAGCACTGCTAGTTATAGTGAATAGCTGTTTATAGAGATCAACTAATTATATGGAACTGCTGGTTGTACTAGAGTTCATAGAGATGTACAGCACGGAAACAGACCCTTCGGCCCAACCTGTCCATGCTGACCCAGATATCCCAACCCAATCTAGTCCCACCTGCCAGCACCCGGCCCATTTCCCTCCAAACCCTTCCTATTCATATACCCATCCAAATGCCTCTTAAATGTTGTAATTGTACCAGCTTCCACCACTTCCTCTGGCAGCTCATTCCATACACGTACCACCCTCTGGGTGAAAAAGTTGCCCCTTAGGTCTCTTTTATATCTTTCCCCTCTCACCCTAAACCTATGTCCCTCTAGTTCTGAACTCCCGACCCCAGGGAAAATACTTGGCCTATTTATCCTATCCATGCCCCTCACAATTTTGTAAACCTCTATAAGGTCACCCCTCAGCCTCCGACGCTCCAGAGAAAACAGCCCCAGCCTGTTCAGCCACTCCCTGTTGCTCAGATCCTCCAACCCTGGCAATATCCTTGTAAATCTTTTCTGAACCCTTTCAAGTTTCACAACATCTTTCTGATAGGAAGGAGACCAGAATTGCATGCAATTTTGACTGTACTGTGCTGTTAATTAAAATGTATACATCACTGTTAGTTATACTGTTTATAGGGATTTGCTAGTTACAATAGCTTACTGCCTCCCTATTTAAAATGTATACACTAATTACTGCTAGTTGTATTAATTAGTGAGTAGTACTCCTAGTTAAAATGTATACAACGCCACTGCTGGTTAAAGATAGCAGCTTTCTTAGACGGGTTCCAAGGTATTGTGTTCCTGATTATAATAGAACCAGGATACAGCATTCCTCTGGTTATACATGTTGAATAACACTACAGTTCTGTTCAATTATCCTTATGATACTATGGCTCTGTTAATTATACTAGTTGTAGGGTATTGCATTCAGTTGGTCCTCTTAGTGCTAGGCTGTATACACTTAATGGTAAGGACCTGGGGACAGTTGCTGAACAAAGAGACCTTGGAGTCCAGGTTCATAGCTCCTTGAAAGTGGAGTGGAAGGTAGATAGGATAGTGAAGAAGGCGTTTGGTATGCTTTCCTTTATTGCTCAGAGCGTTGAGTATTGGAGTTGGTGAGGTCAGTTTTGGAATACTGCATGCAATTGTGGTTTACCTGCTGTAAGAAGGACATTGTGAAACTTGGGAAAAAAAATGAGGACTGCAGATGCTGGAGATCAGAGTCGAGTGTGTGGTGCTGGAAAAGCTCAGCAGGTCAGGCAGCTTGAACCAGGTTCAGAAAAGACTTACAAGGATATTGCCAAGGTTGGAGGGTTTAAGGTACAGGCCCTTTAAAAGGCATCTGGATGGGTATATGAATAGGAAGGGTTCAGAGTGATATGGACCAAGTGCTGACAAAAGGGATTACGTTACTTAAGGATATGGTTGGCATGGACAAGTCAGACCGAAGGGTCTGTTTCTGTGCTGTACAAATCTATGACTCTATCTAGCACTCTGTCCAGTTCCTGGTGTAGTTCTCCTAGTTAAACTAGTTTTAGGACCCCCTGCCTCAGTCAAACTAGTTACTCCTTATCTGTATATTAATCCTGTGCTAACAGGCTCTTGATTTGTTAGATTAATTTTAAGACACTGTTCTTGCCAGTTATTCTTGTTCAGCGATAATGCACAATTGGTGGTTGTACTGCGATCGTGCTCATTAGACTAGTTGCAGGATGCTGCATTTGAAATGGTTGTAAATATCGGAGAGAATGCATTCCTTGTGCATGTTGCTGTTCAGTGCAATGGACTGACACAGCACAGGAACAGGCCAGTGCTTGTCACTTTTAAAGATTAATTCAAATAGTATCAGTTCCTCATCTCTACCCCGGTCGTTTCCCAATCCTCACGCCAGTCATTTCCCCCCATGGCTCTGCACATCTTTCCCCTTCATGTATTTCTTCAGTTCCCCTTTTGCAAGTACCTGCTGCATCTGTTTCCCTCCCCAGATCACAACAACTTGCTGCGTCAAACGTGAATTCGCCCTGAACTCCCGTTTAAAGCTCCCCCTTAACTTTCTCTGCTCTTAGGAGAATGACTCCCAGCCGCTCCCAGCCTTTCTGCGTGAACTGAAGACCCTCATCCCTGAGACAGTTCTAATAAAATCTCCTTCTTGCCCCTCTTCAAGGCCTCAATGTCCATCCGGAAGTGAGTGGCAGAACGGAATGGGTCACAGGAATCCAACTAGTGCCTAAGAACAAACAAGATGCCTCTCTAAACTAAAGAACATTTACCAGGCATCTATCTGACTTTATGAAGAAGGATGAGGATCTTCAGTTCATGCAAACTGTATCCCCACTATTCCCTGCCTATTCTTGAGAGAGTGGGAGCCTGGCACGGGGAGAGGAAGAGAGAGAGAATTGAATTTGCCATGTGTACCGAGGCACAGTGAAAAGCTTTGTCTTGCAAGCGATACAGGCAGATCACACCGAGTTAAGTAGCATAGACAGGTAAATAATAGTAAAACAACACCAAAAACACACACACAGGTACAGGCAAATGGTAGAGTTTGAGAGTCCATTCAGTATTCTAACTACAGGAGGGTAGAAACTGTTTCGAAACCGGCTGGTGTGTGTGTTCAGGCTTATGAAGGGAGGGTGAGAGAAGAAGTCCAGTGTTGGGGGGAGGGAGGAGAGAAGGGGCACCCAGCACTGGTGAGGTTGGGGGGGGGTGGGCGGGTGGAGACAGAGAGAGAACTGTTGCACATAGTGTTGAGGTTAGGTGCATTAATCAGGGGTAAATGTAGAGTAATAGGGAAGGGGATAGGTTACTCTTTGGAGGGTAGGTGGGGATTTGTTGGGCCAAATGGCCTGTCCCCGTACTGTCGGGATTCTGTGTTTGTCCCTGGGCAGCTCGTAGCTCAGGTGGTGACATTGTAAACTTGTCACTGTCACCCTGTACCTCAGTACATTTTGCAATGAAACCTAATTCTAGTATCTGACAGGCTGCCTCTTAAACATTGCAATTGTACCCAGCACCATCACCCTCAGCACGAAATATCTCGTTTATAAACTAACCCTCGCCCCATGCTAAAGTAAACATCCCTCGCTGACGGAATTTCCCAACGTGGGGTTGTGCACTGAAGTTTTGAAATCCTGATGGGAATGGGCAATTGTGGAACTGCAACCTGTGTCACAACAGGCTGTTCTGCTTTAAGAGCCCTTGCTTTATACTGAAAACTTCCTTTGAGAAGTGTTGGGTCTCGTTCCTTTCGATTTGAATTATTCTTGAGAATCAACACGGTTTCGCCTCTTACTTCCCATCTCCTTTGATTCCCCGAATTCCGTCTCTCTTCCCTTCTCTTTTTGCAGACTGAATTAAATAATTTGATATTTACAGTTTGCGTGCCTTGGTGAGGGTGGATGTCGTGTCCAGATTTGGAGCGATGCTCTGGTAGTGGGTCTAACCAGTGAGTCATACGTGTTTATCGAGATTTACCAGCTTAATGGCCATTCAGATTGACAGATGAGTTATTCATTTTGGGATCGATTTCATTGTTTTAACTGTCTCTTGATCCTCTGATTCCAACCTCTTGAGAATTCCCCAGTTCCCTTCGCTCCCTCGCCCTGTGCCTTCAACTGCCTGGGACCCTGAACTCATTAGCTCCCTCCCCAGATGTCTCCATCTCTCTCCGGCAGGGCCATAAGAAACATGTACAGGTGCAGGCCATTTGCCTCTTGCTCCCCCATTCCACAGGATTGTGGCTGATCCGACGTTCCTCATGTCCCCTTTTCCGTGATTCCCCGACTGATCGGGAATCTCTCTCGGCCTTCAATATACGCAAGGACCCTGCCCCCCCCCCACGGCTCTCTGTGGTAAGGGTGTTCCAAACACCCACCACCCTCTCCCTCCCCATCTCCAGCTGAAATTGGTGCCCCTTTATTCAGAGACAGTGCCCCTGGGGAGGGGGGTAACACCCTCTCAGCATTGACCCTGACCAGTCCCCTGTTTGTTTCAGTCAGATCCCCTCTCATTCTTTCTAAACCCCCAGGGAGTAGAGTCATAGAGGTCCAACCTGTCCCATGCCGACCAGATATCCCAACCCAATCTAGTTCCACCTGCCAG
Source organism: Chiloscyllium plagiosum (assembly GCF_004010195.1). Lineage (NCBI taxonomy): Eukaryota > Metazoa > Chordata > Chondrichthyes > Orectolobiformes > Hemiscylliidae > Chiloscyllium > Chiloscyllium plagiosum. Next base: position 9,156,638 of record NC_057756.1, read on the forward strand.
CACCCGGCCCATATCCCTCCAAACCCTTCCTATTCATATACCCATCCAAATGCCTCTTAAATGTTGTAATTGTACCAGCCTTCACCACTTCCTCTGGCAGCTCATTCCATACCACCCTCTGTGTGAAAAGGTTGCCCCTTAGGTCTCTTTTATATCTTTCCCCTCTTACCCTAAACCTATGCCCCTCTAGTTCTGGACTCCCCGACCCCAGGGAAAAGACTTTGTCTATTTATCCTATCCATGCCCCTCATAATTTTATAAACCTCTATAAGGTCACCCCTCAGCCTCCGACGCTCCAGGGAAAACAGCCCCAGCCTGTTCAGCCTCTCCCTGTAGCTCAGACCCTCCAACCCTGGCAACATCCTTGTAAATCTTTTCTGAACCCTTTCAAGTTTCCCAACATCTTTCCGATAGGAAGGAGACCAGAATTGCACGCAATATTCCAACAGTGGCCTAACCAATGCCCTGTACAGCCGCAACATGACCTCCCAACTCCTGTACTCAGTACTCTGACCGATAAAGGAAAGCATACCAAACTTGTTCAGCCTTTGCTCATGAGACTATCTCTCCCTCCCTCCCAGGGACCCCCCCCTCTCTGAGCTGCCTCCAATGAAATAATATCTTTCCTTAAATAATGGGACCAAATCCGCTCCCAGTATTCCGGGTGTGGTCTCCCCAGCACCTTGTACAGTTTGAATGAGACTTCCTGACTTTTACACTCCAACCCTCTTGAAACTAGGGCCAACATTCCATTAACCTTAAGCTGAAAAACAAAGAAGCTGGAGATGAGAAAAGCAAACAGAACCCTTCCTGATTCCCTGCTGCCCCGTGTGGGGCCAGCTTGCTGTGTTATGTGCATGGGGTCCCACGGTCCCTTTCTGCAGTTTCTCTCGGTTAAAATAACACTTTGCTCCCCCTTCGAAAATGAATGACTTTGCATTTTCTCTCACGTTGTGGAACTGCAACGGTGTCACAACAGGCTTTGCTTCTGCTTTAAGAGCCCTTGCCTTTTACTGAAAACTTCCCTCGAGAAATATTGGGTCACGTTCCTTTTGAATTGAATTATCTTTGGAGATTTGAGAATCGACATGGTTTCCCCTCTTGCTTCCCATCTCCTTTCATTCCCCAAGTCCCATCTCTTTTTGCAGACTAAAGTGAATAATTCGGTCTTTGAATCTTCACTTCCTGCTTTACGGTTTGCGTGTCTCACATTATACTCTATTTGCTCAGGTTTGTGCCCACCCACCTGACCCATCGATATGTCCATCAACCGTTTGTATTCCTCTCACCTCTTCCACCTACTTTTCGTGTCGTCTGCAAATTCTATTAGTCCATTCACTTCCTCCCTCTAAGCCGTTAATATATGTTGGAAGCATTTGTGGATCTTTCACTGATCCCTGTGGAATTCCACTAGTCACTGATCGCCAATCTGCCAAGAAAATGCCGAATGGGTTTCCTCATTTCTCCTGTCCCCACCTTAGCCCAATTCCAACCCTCCAGCTCAGCACCGTCCCCATGACCTGTCCCACCTGTCACCCCAATCCCAACCCTCCAGCTCAGCACCGTCCCCATGACCTGTCTCACCTGTCATCCCAATCCCAACCCTCCAGCTCAGCACCGTCCCCATGACCTGTCTCACCTGTCACCCCAATCCCAACCCTCCAGCTCAGCACCGTCCCCATGACCTGTCTCACCTGTCACCCCAATCCCAACCCTCCAGCTCAGCACCGTCCCCATGACCTGTCTCACCTGTCACCCCAATCCCA
>NC_057756.1:9159091-9163626 GCF_004010195.1 Chiloscyllium plagiosum
TCAATCTTCCTTCCCACCTATTCGCTCCACCCTCCCCTCTGACCTATCACCTTTACCCGCACCTCCATCCACCTATTGCACTCTCAGCTACCTTTCCCCCAGCCCCCACCCCTCCCCTTCCATTTATCTCCCACCTCCCTGCCTCATTCCTGCTGAAGAGCTTTTGCCCAAAACATTGATTCTCCTGCTCCTCGGATGCTGCCTGACCTGCTGTGCTTTTCCAGCACCGCTCTAATCTTGACTCTAATCTCCAGCATCTGCAGTACCCACTTCAACTGGGTTGGAGACAGTCAGGGCCTGAATGTTGTCAGCCTGTAGATGGCAGTCATGTTTCACTTGAAGTCCGTCTCTGAGCCTTCCAAATATTGATCACTATGAAAGAATCGAGAGGTGAACATCAATAAGATTGTACAGGACGTTGGTGAAGCCGCTTCTGAAGTACTGTGTCCAGTTCTGGACGCCCTGTTTATAGGAAGGGTATTATTAAGCTGGAGAGGGGTTCAGAAGAGATTTCCCAGGCTGTTGCTAGCAATGGAGAGTTTGAGTTAGAAAGAAAAACTGGGATTTTATTTTTCCCCCCTGGAGCGTCGGAGGCTGAGGTGTGACCTTATAGAGGTTTATAAAATCACAAGGGGCATGGACAGGGTAAATGGCAGGTGTCTGGGGTGGGGGATCTCCAGACTCGGGGGCATATTTTCAGGGTGAGAGGGGAAAGATTTTAAAAATGAGGTGCAATTTTTTGTTTTGCTCAGAGGGTGGTTTGTGTGTGAAATGAAGTGGTGAATGGGAGTATAGTTAGAACATTTTAAAAGATATTTGGGGTAGGTCTGTGAATAAGCAGGGATATGGGCCAGGAGCAGGCAGGTGGGACTAGTATAGTTTGGGATTAGGGTCAGTATGGACTGGAAGAGTCTGTTTCCATGCTGTTTGACTCGATAAGATAATGTACCAGGAAGTACTGATGCTAATGTCCTCTTTGTGAATTATTCCAGTAGGCACCCAGTGAGCTGCTGTTCCCAAATCTGGAAGATTTGCCACGTATGCAGGTAATATAGTGAGTCGGCAGATGTCAATGAACTGAAACTTGCTTATTCTGCTTGCTTTCAATTTTTATCTCTCGCCTTTGCTTGTCGCTTAATTCAGATTATTGAACCATTCTGTAGTAACTGATGTAAATCTAGCTTTGAATCATTGAGTATAATCTCTACAAAAGCCCATATTAGGATATCTCAACACTTCACTGTCCTCAATCACAGGATGAATGTTGAGTATATGACTCTGCTAATGCGATCCACTCGATTGTAAAGGAAACAAATCATTGGTTGTGATTTAAAATATGCAGAAGGGTAAGGGGCAGGAGTTGACGGGGTGCTCCGCCCCCATTCTCCTCAGGGAAGGTTAAGGGGGAAATCGAATTGAGGTGTACCTGATTAGTGAGGGCCTGTCGATGGGGTGGGGTGGGGGAAGTTACCAGAGGGGCATGGATTGTGGAGAATCTTGGGGGTGGGGGGTGCGGTGAGAGGAGGCAAACTTTGTTTTTGTTTTGCTGTGAGAATGTGTGGGATCGGCTGCCTGAGAGTGTGGTGTGAACAGAATCTTTCCAAAGTGAGTGACAGCAGCTCTGAAAGGGAGGGAAAGAGTTTGCTTGACTCTGTCTGTGGGAAGGAATGGTGGGACTAATTGGAGAGAACTTTCAAAAAGTTAGAATGGTCATGATGGGCTGACTGGCCTCCGTGAATGCTGGAGAGCGCTAGAGTTGATGTATGTTTTGTTCCACAAATCCGGACATCCAGTACACGGTAGATAATAGACAATAGACAATAGGTGCAGGAGTAGGCCATTCTGCCCTTCGAGCCTGCACTACCATTCATTATAATCATGGCTGATCATCCTTAATCAGTATCCTGTTCCTGCCTTATCTCCATAACTCTTGATTCCACTATCTTTGAAAGCTCTATCCAACTCTTTCTTAAATGAATCCAGAGACTTGGCCTCTATAGCCTTCTGGGGCAGAGCATTCCACACACCCACCACTCTCTGGGTGAAGACGTTTCTCCTCAACTCTGGTCTAAGTGGCCTACCCCTTATTTTTAAACTGTGTCCTCTGGTTCGGGACTCACTCATCAGCGGAAACATGCTTCCTGTCCAATCCTTTAATAATCTTATGCGTCTCAATCAGATCCCCTCTCAGTCTTCTAAACTCAGGGGTATACAAGCCCAGCCGCTCCAGTCTTTCAGCGTAAGATAGTCCTGCCATTGCAGGAATTGACCTCGTGAACCTACACTGCACTCCCTCAATAGCCAGATGCTTTGCTATCGGACAGCTGGCGAGAGATTCTCAATATCCCCAAAAGTAGTCGTGTGGCAACTTACACAGAACATAGAACATTCCAGCACAGTACAGGCCCTTCGGCCCTCGATGTTGTGCTGACCTGTGAAACCAATCTGAAGCCCATCTAACCTACACTATTCCATTCTCATCCATATGTCTATCCAATGACCATTTAAACGCCCTTAAAGTTGGTGAGTCTATTACTGTTGCAGGCAGGGCATTCCATGCCCCTACTACTCTCTGAGTAAAGAAACTACCTCTGACATCTGTCCTATATCTATCACCCTTCAATTTAAAGCTATGCCCCCTCGTGCTCGCCATCACCATCCTGAGGAAAAAGGCTCTCACTGTCCACCCTATCTAACCCTCTGATTAACTTATATGCCTCTATTAAGTCACCTCTCAATCATCTTCTCTCTAATGAAAACAGCCTCAAGTCCCTCAGCCTTTCCTCGTAAGACCTTCCCTCCATACCAGGCAACATCCTGGTAAATCTCTCTGAACCCTTTCCAAAGCTTCCACATCCTTCCTGTAATGTGGTGACCAGAACTGTGCGCAATACTCCAAGTGCGGCCGCACTAATGTTTTGTACAGCTGCAGCATGACCCCATGGTTCCAAAACTTAATCCCTTTCCTAATAAAAGCTAACATACCATGTATCTTCTTAATTTCACACTTTCATTTTAACAAGGAAATTAGTGGTGACACACACCCCACCCCTCGAATCTCTGCCCTACATACAAAGGCGTAAGTTTTTACAGGAAAAGGTCTATAAATCACATGGTTGATCATCATGACATTGTTTAAGATGGGCCATTATAATTTTACGAGGCCCGGTGAATGTTGATGTCCTGTGATAACGCGGGAATGGATTACTAGGACTGACTATTGCGTTGTTCATGATCATGTGTTAATGGGAAGAGATTCAACCAGAAGCGCTTTGCCTGCTCTAAATGGGGGATTCACATCTGAATGTTAATACGGAGGGGAAGTAAGACCATGGGAGCAGGAGGCAGTTTAACAGGCTTGAGGCCAAGGCTTGTCTGGGGAGGACAAATACCTCTGTCTCAGGCTACAGGGGAATCCACAAGTGGCTCCAATGGATTCATTCTCTAGGATTCGGTCAGCCTCCCCCCTACTGAGATGTTCTGTCTATTCTCTAAGAGGACAGACATGCAATTGAGACTGCAGTGCGTCCCTTTGGCAGTGGAATGTTTAACCCTCGAGTCCCCAGTGTGCCTTGAAAGAGAAGTAAAACATGGAAGTGATCCCCTTTGTGGCTTGCTGACTTCCTCACTTGGCTTTGAGCTGGGTTGCCAATGAGATGGTGTGGATGGTGGTCTGTTGCTTCCTTTGAGCTGTCAGTCTCACATTGAGAGGGGATGGGGGGGGAGGGGAGCGAGGTGGGCAGCGTTCTCTCAGCAAGTCTCGAACCCATGCTTGTTTCCACAGGATGAGCGTGGAGGACTGGTAGACGGGGAAACATGCAGAAAACGCCAATCATTCTGGCCAAGCCTCCTGCGGAGAGGGTAAGTGGAGAGGACAGCAGCTGGGTGCAGGCAGAGCGGCCTCGCTCTGTTCCCATTGGGACCCGCTGGGCAGGCAGGGAAGGGCATGTGGTTAACTTCAGCACAGTGCCCACCCTTCAGTCACCTGTCTGTCTGGACACCGCACCTCCGAAAGGCCAACAGAGCACTTTCATCTTTCACCAGCCAGCGCAGAGTGTCACACAGTACGGAACGGGGATGCGCAGCAAGATCCCGTACCTGATAACAACCCGAATCGCTCTTTTTCCCTTTTACCCCTTCGTCCATCGTTCCTGTTCTTTCATGGAGTTGCTGGGGAGAGTGACGTTCGTTAATCGCCTCCTTGAGAAGGTGGGGCAGAGCTGCCTTCCTGAACTCCTGCAGTCCATGTGCTGTGGGTAGATTCCAGATGCCCGTTAGGGAGGGAATTCTGGGATTGTGACCCAGCTACACTGAAGGAACGGCCGATATATCTCCAAGTCGGGTTGGTGAGGGGCTCGGAGGGGAACTTGCATGGGGTTGGGGTTCCCATGTATCTGCTGCCCTTGTCTTTCTGGCTGGTAGAGGGTTTGGAAGGTGCTGCCTGAGGTGAATTTTGCAGTGCATCTCGTAGTCGGTACACTGCTACTGAGTGTCGGTGGGGGGAGAGAGGGGATGGTACGCACTGCTGGTACTGA
>NC_057756.1:9167890-9177453 GCF_004010195.1 Chiloscyllium plagiosum
CCAAAATGCAGCACCTCACATTTACCTGAATTAAACTCCATCTGCCACTCCTCAGCCCATTGGCCCATCTGATCAAGATCCTGTTGTAATCTGGGATAACCCTCTTCACTGTCCACTACACCTCCAATTTTGGTGTCATCTGCAAACTTACTAACCATACTTCCTATGTTCATATCCAAATAATCCAATATAAATGATGAAGAGTAGAGGGCCCAGCACTGATCTTTGTGGCACTCCACTGGTCATAGGCCTCCAGTCTGAAAAACAACCCTCCATCACCACCCTCTGTCTTCTACCTTTGAGCCAGTTCTGTATCCAAATGGCTAGTTCTCCCTGTATTCCGTGAGATCTAACCTTGCTAATCAGTCTCCCATGGGGAACCTTGTCGAACGCCTTACTGAAGTCCATATAGATCACATCGACTGCTCTGCCCTCGTCAGTCCTCTTTGGTACTTCCGCAAAAAACCCAATCAAGTTTGTGAGACATGATTGCCTCCGCACAAAGTTGACTATCCCGAATCATTTCCAAATACGTGTACATCCTGTCCCTCAGGATTCCCTCCAACAACTTTCCACCACCGAGGTCAGGCTCACCGGTCGATAGTTCCCTGGCTTGTCTTTACCACCCTTCTTAAACAGTGGCACCACATTTGCCAACCTCCAATCTTCCGGCACCTCACCTGTGAATATCGATGATACAAATATCTCAGCAAGGGGCCCAGCAATCACTTCCCTAGCGTCCCACAGAGTTCTCGGGTACACCTGATCAGGTCCTGGGGATTTATCCACCTTTATGCATTTGAAGACATTCAGTACTTCCTCCTCTGTAATATAGACATTTTTCAAAATGTCATTATTTATTTCTGCACATTCTATATCTTCCATATCCCTCTCCACAGTAAACACTGATGCAAAATACTCGTTTAGTTTCTCCCTCATCTCCTGCGGCTCCACACCTGGGCTGCCTTGCTGATCTTTGAGGGGCCCTAACCCCTCTCAAGTTACCCTTTTATTCTTAAAAGTATGGAGGGACTGACTTACGAGGGGAGGGTGAATGGATTGGGCCTGTCCTCACTGGAAAAATAGAAGTATAAAATACAAGGTACCTCAGGGACTTGAGGGCGGTGGGGGTGGGGAGGATGTGGGTTGGTTCCCCTTGTGAGAGAGTCTCAGGCTGGGGGAGTAATCTCAGAACATAAAGGGGTCGCCTGCTTAAGGCAGAGACGAGGGGCAACCTCTTCGCTGAGCGCGGAGAATGCATGGAATTCCGTACCACTGTCGAGTCTGGGTCGTTGAGTGTATTCAAGGCTGAGACAGAGTTGAATGAGTGAGGGAAATTAAGGGTTATGCGGGGAGCGGGGGTGAGCAGGGAGGTGAAGTCGAGGAGGATCCTAGATCAGCCGTGATCTCGTTGAAAGGCGGAGCAGACTCGATAGGCCGAATGGCCAACCACTGCTCCCTTGCAGACAGGCATTTGGGAGTTGGGAGGTGAGTTGCCTGCCGCAGGATTTGAAGTGTAGACACTCAGACTCTTGAGGTGAGAAAGAGAGATTGACAGTGGCAGAATCCCATTGGTGGGGGCAACCCGACATGGTCAGGCGCTGTGGAGAAAGGAGTGTTTCCTTTGATGTTTTGTCCTGATGCTGTGTCTTCTCTTCCCTGCCCCCCCCCACCCCCTCCCCCGCCAGGGCAGTAAGGCAGTGCCCACCCCTCCTCTGCCTGCTGCCAATGCCAGCGAGAAGCCCATCGTGTTGATGAAGGCGAGGGAAGACGGCAAGCCCACTGCGACGGGAGACGGTACCTCGCAGGTTCCAGCTTCTTCAGGAAAGGCCGAGAGGGAGTACCAGCGTCCGACCCAACCCGTCTACCAGATCCAGAACCGGGGCATGGCCCAGTCTGCGCCGAGCACCAACGTCGACCGTGAGTCTACTCTGCACACCATCACACCGTTCGGCCCCTCTCCTCCATGCTGGTGTCCGTGCTCCACACCTCTGTCTCTTCCCCCACAACGCCCTCCTGCTGTTTCCTACCTCCCTCGCTTTATCCTCCCTCATTGAGATGGTTCACCCCATCAACGGCTACTGAGGTCAACGTGTGGGGGCCGAGGCTGGGCCAGGTGCGGGGAGCTTGGAGAGGCCACATCTGGACCATCCCCTGTTGAGAGAGGGGGATGGGGAGAGAGATGGTCCGGTCCTCCCTGGGAGAGAGAGGGGAGGGAGGGGGAGGGGGAGGGAGATGGTCTGTTCCCATCCCACCCCAGGGAGAGAGGGGGAGGGAGCTGGTCCATTCCCACTTCCCCCAGGGAGAGAGGGGGAGGGAGACAGTCCATTCCCTCCCCCCACCCCCGGGGGGAGAGGAGAGGGGAAGGGAGACGGTCCGTTCCCACACCCCTGGGGAGATGAGGGGGAGGGAGACGGTCTGTTCCCACCCCCTCGGTTGGCTGGGGATTTGTTTTGAGTCGATGTGGCATGTCTGTCCCCCCCATGGGGGGGTCTGGGGGTTTGTTTTGGGGTAGATGTGTGTCTGTCCCGTCCCCCCTCCCCCAGGTTTGTTGAGAGTGACACTGAGAGTCTGGGTCCTGCGAGCGGCTACTGGGTTAAAGGCTAAAGGCCCCGGTCCCTGTTCCCCAAGTGACACTCTAACCCCTCTCCTTCCCAGCTGTGATCGGCCAGGCCAAGCTGCACCCTCCCGAGAGGATGAAACACTCCATCAAACTGGTCGACGACCAGCTGAACTGGTGCGACAGTGCCATGGAGGTAGGTGCACCAGCCCTCACCAGCTACAACAACGGGGTTAGGGAGGGGTGAGTGGGCGGGTGGAACACCGTGTTGCAGCGTGGCCCCTCGCCCCTGACTCTGGTGAGTTGACTCTCGGTTGCTGTGGTATTGTCTCTGACCCCTTTTGCACTTCATTGTTACTCTGTGTCTGGGGAATGTGAAGCTCTTTCAGCTCCTGCCCAGCTTGAGTCAGCACCACCTCCAACTCGGGATGGGCTTCCTACGGAAGTTCATGTGTAAAAATCAGGGTTTGAGCTTCGTCCAGAGTCCAAAGGGGAAGGGCCAAGTCAAACAAGTGAAAGGTTCGTTCCACTGAATGACTGAGCGAGGGGGATTATCAGGGAACTGATAAAGGGACAACAGTTTCATTAAAGAGCCTTATCAGAGTGCGCACCGCCTCACCACAAGCAACATTGCTCATAAATACTGGCCCAGCCAGCGACATTCACATCCTGTGACTGAATAAAGAAAACAAAAAAAAACGTTGTGCTTTGAACAAATCATGAACTGCAGAGATTCCTCCTGGCCCGAAGGAAAACTTCAGGAGTCACAAAGTTGTACAGTACAGAAACAGGCCCTTCATACCAACCAGATCTCCGAAATTAATCTAATCCCACTAGCCAGCACCCGGCCCATATCCCTCCAAACCCTCCCTATTCATATACCCATCCAGATGCCTCTTAAATGTTGCAATTGTACCAGCCTCCACCACTTCCTCTGGCAGCTCATTCCATACACGTACCACCCTCTGGGTGAAAAAGTTGCCACTTAGGTCTCTTTTATATCTTTCCCCTCTCACCCTAAACCTATGCCCCTCTAGTTCTGGACTCCCTGACCCCAGGGAAAAGACCTTGTCTATTTACCCTATCCATGCCCCTCGTGATTTTATAAACGTCTACAAGGTCACCCCTCAGCCTCCGACGCTCCAAGGAAATCAGCCCCAGCCTGTTCAGCCTCTCAAATTCAAACTCTCTGACCCTGGCAACATCCTTGTAAATCTTTTCTGTAGCATTTCCAGTTTAATAACATTCTTCCAATAGGAGGAAGACCAGAATTGCACACAATTGTCCAAAAGTGGCCTAACCACACTCTTTTACAGCCGTCACATGACCTCCTAACTCCTATATTCAATCCACTGACAAATAAAAGCAAATATACCAAACACCGCCTTCATTTCCGTGTCTACCTGTGACTCCACTTTCAAGGAATTAGACACCTGCGCCACTAGGTCTCTCTGTTTGACAACACTCCTCAGGGCCCTAACTTTAACTGTGTAAGTCCTGCCTGGTCAGTGTCTCGATTGCAGTGGTTCTGGAAAAGCACAGCAGGTCAGGCAGCATCTGAGGAGCAGGAAAGTTAATGTTTCAGGCAAAAGCCCTTCATTAGGAATGAAGGCAGGGAGCCTCTGGGGTGGAGAGATAAATGGGAGGGGGTGGGGAGAAGGTAGCCGAGAGTGCAATAGGTGGATGGAGGGTCAGTGCTGGGGTGGCGCCGCACTGTCGGAGGGTCAGTGCTGAGGGAGTGCCGCACTGTCGGGGGGTCAGTGCTGAGGGAGTGCCGCACTGTCGGAGGGTCAGTACTGAGGGGGTGTCGTACTGTCGGAGGGTCAGTGCTGAGGGAGTGGGCACTGTCAGAGGGTCAGTGCTGAGGGAGGGTGCTGCTGTCTGAGTGCGGCGCTCCCTCAGCACTGTGGACTCCTCTGAGTGCGGCGCTCCCTCAGCACTGTGGACTCCTGAAGAATAGGGAGTGAAAGGCCTGGTAGTAGTATCACTAAAAGTGTTAATTCAGAAATCTGGGTAATATTCCAGGGCCCTCAGTTCAAAGCCAACCACAGTAGACAGTAGAATGTGAATTCACTTTCTAAAAACGCTGGGTCATTCGGGTTGGCCAGTAAATGCTGGTATCTTGACTCCCTCTGAATGAATTTCCAAATGAACAAGGTCCTCATCAACTTCTGAGTCAAGCCAGGCCTTTGGGGTGATGGTCGGAAACTCTTCTGCGCAGCCACAGGCGTGCACTTTCACGCTCACCTGCGCACAGGTATGTGTGAGCACATGGACACGCACTCACGGAGGCATGTGTGAGCACATGGACACGCACTCACAGAGACACGGGGCATTGGAAGGTGCGATGCTGTTGAGGGTGGAAGACCGCGCGTGACAATTCCTGAGGCTGAGATTGAATAATACTGACCGTGTGCACGAGGCCGGGGGGGGGGACTGACTGACGGAGCTAGCTGATGTTGCAGAGCAACTTTCACCCCTGACACCTCTCCTTCCCCTTTCAGTTCTTGCTGGACCAGACGGACGTGCTGGTGATCGGAATCATCGGGCTACAAGGAACAGGCAAATCCACCATCATGTCGCTGCTCTCTGCCAACAACCCAGAGGAAGACCAGAGGTCAGGGTGGGCCGGGTTCTGAGGTCAGAGGTCAGCGCCAGGCTGAGTGGTTCTGTACCTGTGGCTGCATTTTGCGTCACTGAAGTGTGACGTGGCAGTTCGGCCCGTCCTTCCTGCCCTTGCTCTCCATCTGAGAATCATTACTTTGTGCCAGTCGCCAGCTTTTACTTCCTTATACACCATTTCTATCCAAATCGACAACCAATATCTCAACTGAACCAGCTCCCATTATAGTTCCAGACAGGGCACTCCATACCCCAAAGCCTGCTGGGTAAAAATGTATCTCCTAATGTCACCTTCGCTGTCTTTGCATGTTCCTTTAATTCAATGCTCCTTTTCCCCTACTGCTTTTCTGAACAGGGACAATATGTCCACCTACAGGCAGACACCGACTCACTCCCACACCATCCCTTCCTCTCTTGGCATGCAGTAACTCCACCTTCCCCCACGTTGGACATTTCATAATGAGGCAGTGCAGCACTGTCGGAGGGTCAGTGCTGAGGGAGTGCCGCACTGTCGGAGGGTCAGTGCTGAGGGAGTGCCGCACTGTTATAGGGTCAGCGCTGAGGGAGCGCCGCACTGTCGGAGGGTCAGCGCTGCACTCCGTAGTAGTGTCATGTATTTCCTCCTTATGTCGTTGTTGGAATGCACTTCAGTTTGTGGAGGATATGTGAAATGTCATGAAAACAAAGTGTGTTCCAGACTCATTTCCTTGCTATTCTGTCGGAGACGCGGCGGGGAGTGAGTGGTAATCCTGTGGTAGCCAGCCCCCTCCTGGTGTGGGGGGGGGAGGGGGTTGGTGTTGGCTTTGCGGACTGGAATGAGCACCGAGCCCAGCTGGAGAAGGAGCTGGAGTTGGCAGGAGCCCTGTGCTCTGCAGTAAACACTGCCCCAATTGTTCCTCCTCATCTGGTTGTTCAAACTGGCTGCAGGCCGTCTCTCCTCTTGGCCCTGAGTTTGCGTGTTTTGACTGCGCCGGTATCTTTGCCCATCTGTGTGTGTTTTCCCCTCTCTCTCGGAGAGCTAATGTTGGTATGTGTGTGTGTGTGTGTATATAGGTTTGTGCACAATCACCTGTCTGAGTGTTTGTGGGTGCGTGTTCACGTCTGGGGTAGGGTGCATGGTTTGTTTTTCTGACTGTGCGTGTCAGCGGCACATGTCTGTTTGTGACTCAGTGTGCCAGCTTGCCTGCGTGTTTGCAACATGTGTCTGATTTCTTATGCGTGTGCAGACGTTTCTTGTCTGACTCCTGGCGTTCTACAGCAAGCTGGACCTGAAATGTTAACTCTCCTTTGCCCCCACAGTTCCTGCCAGACCTGCTGAGTATTTTTCCCCCTAGCAATGTCTGTTTTTGTTTCTGGTTTCCAGCGTCCGCATTCTTTCAGTTTCTTTTGACACATTAACAATCTGACGCAGGGATTGAGAGCGTCAAAACTCAGTTTGCAGCTGACTCAAAGATAGGTGGAGGGATAGGAGGTGTTGAGGCAGGCTGCAGAAAGGACAGGCCTGGAGACGTGGCAGATGGAATACAACATGGGAAAGTTTGGAAGGAAGAATACCGGCCGAGACTGGTTTCTAAATGGAGAACGGCTTTGGAAATCTGAAGCCTGAAGGGATTTGGGACTCCCTAGTTCAGGATTCTCTTCAGATTAAGAGGTTGGCTTGGCAGGTTCGGAAGGCAATGTTAGCTTTCATATCGAGAGGGCTGAAGTACACGGGCAGAGATGTCCTGTGTAAGGCTCTGGTCAAACCTCACTTGGAGTATTGTGAGCAGTTTTGGGCCCCCTTTCTAAGGCAGGATGTGCTGACTTTGGAGGGGGATTCAGAGGGATGGTTGACGTCCAGAGATGAAGGGTTTGTTGCATAGAGACGTACAGCACGGAAGCAGACGCTTCGGCCCAACCCGTCCATGCTGACCAGACATCCCAACCCAATCTAGTCCCACCTGCCAGCATCTGGCCCGTATCCCTCCAAACCCTTCCTATTTATATACCCATCCAGATGCCTCTTAAATGCTGTAATTGTACCAGCCCCCACCAAATCCTCTGGCAGCTCATCCCACACACGTACCACCCTCTCCGTGCAAAAGTTACCCCTTCGGTCTCTTTTATATCGTTCTTCTCCCAACCTAAACCTATGCCCCTCTAGTTCTGGACTCCCCGACCCCAGGGAAAAGACTTTGTCTATTTACCCTATCCATGCCCCTCATGATTTTGTAAACCTCTATAAGGTCACCCCTCAGCCTCCGATGCTCCAGGGAAAACAGCCCCAGCCTGTTCAGCCTCTCCCTGTAGCTCAAACCCTCCAATCCTGGCAACATCCTTGTAAATCTTTTCTGAACCCTTTCAAGTTTCACAACATCTTTCCGATAGGAAGGAGACCAGAATTGATGAGTTGTGGTTGAGGACTCTGGGGCTGTACTCGATGGGTTTTGGAAGGATAAGGAGCAGCAGAGTGGAGAATGGCTGATTGAATCTTACAGCATACTGAGAGGCTGGGACAGACTGATGGGGAAATAATATTTCCGATAGACTAGGACCCGAGGGCACAGCCTCCGAGTGGAGGGACGAGGTGGACGAATTTCTTCACCCGGAGAATCTGTGAAAACAATTCATTCACGGGTTAAGGGCCCCGCTGTCTACCCTAGTGTTTATTGCCCCTCCCAGAGGGCAACTGAGAGTCAGCCATATTGCTGTGGGTCTGGAGTCCTGTGTAGACCCAGACCAGGTAAAGATGGCGGTTTGCTTCTGAGATGGATTTTTCCAAAAATTGGCAATGGTTGTCGTTGGAATCTTCATGCCAGTTTTTTTTTGAAACTGGATTTGCATCCGGGTCCTCGGAACGTTATCTAGATCTTTGGATTAACAGTCCAGTGATAACTCCACTAGACCATCACCTCCCCAGTGGGACTCACTGCCACAGAAGGCTGTGGAGACCAAGTCAATGTGTGTATTTGAGACAGAGTTTCCCTAAAGTGGTGTTGCCAGTGTCTTGTACAACTGCAACATGACGTCCCAACTCCTGAACTCAGTTTTCTGAAGATTGAAAGCACCCTGTCTACCTGGGACTGTTTTCCCTGGAGCGTCAGAGGCTGAGGGGTGACCTTATAGAGGTTTATAAAATTATGAGGGGCACAGATAGTGTAAACAGACAAGTCTTTTCCCCGTGGTAGGGGAGTCCAGAACTAGAGGGCACAGGGCGAAAGGGAAAAGATCTGAAAGGGACCTGAGGGACAACGTTTTCACACGGAAGGTGGTGCGTGTATGGAATGAGCTGCCAGAGGAAGTGGTGGAGGCTGGTACAATTACAACATTTAAAAGGCATCTGGATGGGGACATGAATAGGAAGGGTTTGGGGGGATATGGGCCGGGTGCTGGCAAATGGGAGTAGAGTAGGTTAGGATATCTGGTCGACATGGCTGAGGTGGGCTGAAGGGTCTGTTACTGTGCGAGTCTGTGATTACTGGGGGGCATCAAAAGGTACATGGAGGAAGCAGAGAATGGGAGTAAGAAGCCTATCAGCCATGATCGAATGGTGGATCAGACTCGATGGGCTGAATGGCCTAATTTCTGCTCCTATATCTTATAGTCTTGCGTGCTTTTCTGTTTTGTGTGCGTGCGCGCGCGCGGCGCTGGTGTGTTTGACCTTTCATCACCACCACTGCACATGTTTGGAGCGTGTGCATGTGTTTACTCTGTCTGATGTGTGTGTGTGTGTGTGTGTGTGTGCATGGTTTGAGCTTGTTGCGTGTGTTCAAGGCAATCCCCTTGAGCGGAGAGTTCTGTGAAAGGCCAGGCTGTTCCCTCACAAGCGGTTTCTGTTTTGCTTTCGAAGGTCGTATGTGTTCCGAGCCCAGACCCAGGAGATTAAGGAACGCGGTGGGAACCAGACAAACGGTATCGACTTCTTCATTACCCAGGAACGCATCATATTCCTGGACACTCAGGTCCGGAGTTTGTGTCTTTTTGATCTGTGATATTGTACAATGGAGCTGACTGATGTCAGTGAGGTCGCTGTGTCTCACGATGGGGCTTGCTTTCCTCAGTCTTGTCTCTTGTATGTTGGTCCCTGTCCCGTTGTATTTGAGCAGTGGGACGGACGTTAACTCTCATTCTTTTCCCTTTGCTCCTGCAGCCTATTTTGAGTCCCGCCGTACTCGATCACCTGATCAATAACGATCGTAAGCTCCCGCCGGAGTACAGTCTGCCACACACCTACGTGGAGATGCAGGTACCCCCGAGCCCCCAGCGTGTGGTAACAGTGTCATGTTCGCTCCTGTCCCCAGGGAGACTGCCCAGCATACCCACCCACAACGCACAACTCTCCCGTCCTCATCACTCGGTTCCTGCTCCCCTTCGCCCGTCTCGTCCCCTCCCTCCCGTCTCT
>NC_057756.1:9178026-9183284 GCF_004010195.1 Chiloscyllium plagiosum
TACCAGTTTCCCCCCCCCCCCACTCAGCCTCCCTCCTTCCGCTTGCCCTGTCCAGGTGGGCAGTGCCTCTGCCCTGCCTGTTGTCTAACGTATGGTGTAACTTGCACCCGTAGTCTCTGCAGATGACCGCCTTCCTGTTCACCGTGTGCCATGCAGTGCTCCTGGTCCAGGACTGGTTCACCGACCTCAACCTGTACAGGTAGGAGCAGCTTGCAGCCCAGGGGAGCCCTGACCACACAGGGTGCCAGCTCAGGGAGGGCACAGTGAGGCCGGGCACACGCCATATCGGGAGAGACCCAAGGGCGAACTAATGGGGGAGAT
Source organism: Chiloscyllium plagiosum (assembly GCF_004010195.1). NCBI lineage: Eukaryota > Metazoa > Chordata > Chondrichthyes > Orectolobiformes > Hemiscylliidae > Chiloscyllium > Chiloscyllium plagiosum. The sequence continues at coordinate 9,178,348 of NC_057756.1, forward strand.
GGGTGACGGTTGAGGATGGAATCATGGTGGGGAGATCGGTGGGGGAGACGGGTGAGGATGGGGGATGGAGTGGAGACAGGAGGGTGGGACAGGGGTTGGACAAATTCAGTCACAGCTGAGAGAGGGAGAGTAAAACAATTCACCCCAAAGACACAGCATCATCACAGTTTGTAGCTTGTCAATGTCCCTCTGTCTCTCTCTGCTAAATTACCCATAGTGCTCAGGGATGTGTAGGTTAGAGTGGATTGGCTGTGGTAAATTACCCATAATGCCCAGGGATGAGCAGGTTGGATGAGTTAGCCATGGGAAATGCAGGATTATGAGGATGGGGTCTGGATTAGATGCTCATCGGTGGGTTGGCGTGACCGTGAGGGGCCGAATGGCCTGCTTCCACACTGTGTTGGGATTCCTATGATTTCAATCATTCATTCGAGTGAAATCAAGTACAGGCCCCTTCCGCAGAGTATCTTGTCACAGCATAAAGCTTCAGTCTCCTTGAGTGGTCAATCTGAGGGAATCCGTGTTGTCCCTGGCCCAGGGTGAAGGTATACTCCCTGCGGGAGAGTGACCAGGACTCCACACAGTGAATCACTCCAGCCTTACTCCCAGTCTCACAGCGGCCACAGCTCAGCCCCCGCCCCTCACTGTCCTGGAACTCCGAGTCCTGTCAGAACTTGGTCGAGGACACGTTCCAGGAAATGCTGATCCAGTGGGATGTTGGCTGCAAGTCCCAGGTCCATGGGAAAGTCGCTCGCTCAGCCCATGTTGATGGAGAGCTGCCTGGGAAAGCAGTTAGATTGCAGGTCAGCAGGTCCGGAGGGGGGAGAGAGAGAGTCACAGGCGAGGGGGGGGGGGTGGTGTGAGGGGTGAGGGACGATGATGTGCATTTGTAGAGAGACCCAAGTTGCAGGCGTGGGAATCCTTGCACACATCAGCGATGGCAGATGGGTCCTTTGTTTAATGTCTCTTCAGGAAGATGGTGCCTCCGACAGTGCGGTGCTCCCTCAGCGCTGACCCTCCGACAGTGACCACTCCCTCAGCGCTGACCCTCTGACAGTGTGGCACTCCCTCAGCACTGACCCTCCGACAGTGCGGCACTCCCTCAGCACTGACCCTCCGACAGTGCTCCACAGTTGAGCAGGCAGGTGGGTGACTCTGTGACTGTCAGAGACAGGTGACTGTCCCTATCTGAGGAAACCCGTCCAGCATCTACGACTCCTTTTTCTCTGTCACCTCCTCTAAACTGTCCAGCACTCTGTGATCTCTGAGTTCCTGCAGAGAGTGACAAGTAGTGAGATTCAGGTTATCAAAGGGACCAAGGTGTGGAGAGAAGGGCAGATGCAGACAGAATGAGTGGCATTGAGAGAGCCAGGGAAGTGTGCACAGAGACTGACAGACAGGAGGAAATACAGGTTAAGGGTCAGACAGACCGACAGCTGACTCCCGGGGATCTACAGCTCAGTGTGGGCATGACCCTGCATCCCCAGCACCCAACTCATTCGACAGATCACCGCGATCTCTGCCTGATGTCTGCTGTTCTGGAGGGCGCTCGGTGTCAAAGTTCAGGCTTGGTTGTGTTCCCAGAGGGCAGCGGGGGATACTTGACCCTGAGAGGTCAGAAGGAGAGTGCCCTGTGCCATTGAATAATGACGGGCAACGTTTTCACTTGCTCAGGTTCCTGCAGACAGCGGAGATGCTGAAACCATCCACTCCCTCACCAAGTCACGAGTCGAGCGGGGGCCCGGGTTCGGACGAAGGGTCGGAATATTACCCACACGTCAGTAAGTACAGAGGGAGCCTCCCAGATCCGCGTCTGTGACTGAGTTGAGCAGTGCAGCAAATGGCCCTGGATATCAGATAGCTGCTCCATTCAATCAGGGCACACAGTGGCGTGTTACCCCGTCGAGTAATGACCCAGAACAGCTCTCATTCCCCGATTCAGGATCCTGTAAATGCCGGCCGCAACGCTGAGAGTTACTGAGGCTCCCAGGCCGAGGGAGCTGAGGGGTTGCAGTGTCAGCATGGAGCTGCAGTAGCACAGAGACTGCGGGGCGTATGAGAGGATATCTGGGGAGTGGTTTCCCGAGTCACTCGCCGGGTTTTCAGAGGGGCAGGGGCCCTCTGTGAGGAGCTGATCCAGTTACGATTCACCTCGGACTGCGCCTCCTCGCCTCCCACCCTCCTGAGCAACACGATTCCAGCTTCCATTTCCCACCTCACCGGAAAGGTGCAGCTCATCCAGAATGCTGCCCCTAAACCCCCCTCATCTCTGTAACCCCCTCCGGCCCCTACACCCCCTCCCTATCTCTGTAACCCCATCGGGTTCTTGCCCCTGGTGTCCCCCCGGGGATGCTGAGGGGTGTGTGGGAGTGCAGCTCTGCTGAGGACGCCGTCTCTGGGATGAGCTGCTGGGCTGTGGGCTCTCTGTGTCCCCCGCTTCCCTGATCCGGCTTAACGCCCCCTCAATCCGTGTGGAGTTACAGAGCGGCTGAGGGACGGTGCCAGGAATTGTTCCATGTCTTTTGAGTCCTCAGGCGTGTGGCTAGATTGGAGAGACTGGACCTGCTCTCCTTGAGGTAGAGGAAATTTGATCCAGATGATCAGAATCACTGAGGATGGGTGGGGGTGGGGGGGTGGAGAATCAGGGAGCAGATTGGATACGGAGACACCCCTCCTGTTGATGGGGTTAGGACTGAGAGCCTGTTGCCTGAGAAACAGTTCTGGTGGTGTGCTCCACAGGGAAAAGGTTTGGAGGGGAGCTGGCCTGAGGGTGAGAGAGAGTGGCTCCTGTGGGTACGACCAGCCCCCTCCACCCCCCCCGTGGTGCTGTACGTTCCGTGGGCAGCAGCTGATCCCGAGAGGGTGGGCAGTCGTGACATCTGACCGGTTTGGGCTGGCCCCGGTCTCCTGCGCTGTCTGGTTTGACTCCCTTACTGTTTCCGTTCTGTGCAGTTTTCGTGCAGAATAAAGCCAGGCGGGACGACTTCTGCCCACGCAACCTCAAGAAGATGCACACGGTCATCGACAAACTGATGCTGCACTCCCACCTCAAGTATAAAGGTAACGGGGTTTGACGGGGACAAGGGTGGCCGTGGGCGGGGTTCATTCCCACATTCTAGCTCCCATTGGAGTGGACTCTCTGTGACCAGCAGTTTAACCAGCCTGGCGTAGAGGGAGCTTTACAGATGGAGTATAGGAGTTGGGGAGGTCATGTTGCTGATGTACATTAGTTCGGCTACTGTTGGAATATTGTGTGCAATTCTGGTCTTCCTATCGGAAAGATGTTGTGAAACTTGAAAGGGTTCAGAAAAGATTTACAAGGATGTTGCCAGGATTGGAGGATCTGAGCTACAGGGAGAGGCTGAACAGGCTGGGGCTCTTTTCCCTGGAGCGTCGGAGGCTGACGGGTGACCTTATAGAGGTTTACAAAATCACGAGGGGCATGGATGGGATAAATAAACAAAGTCTTTTCCCTGGGGTCGGGGAGTCCAGAACTAGAGGGGGCATGGACAGGTTGGACCGAATGGTCTGTTTCCGTGCTGTACATCTTTGGCCAGATGAGTTGAGTTCGCTCGTGAAAGGGCATAGGCAGAATCCTGGCCGTGGTGGCCCAGGTAGCGAGCGAGCTGGGGCTGAACCCGTCAGAAACCGCTCCGTTTGCACTCCGCACGCTTCGGGAACGCTGCCAGAGTCTCAGCAAGAGGGGCTGGAGGAGATTGACCAGGAGAGGGATCCAGGGAGCGGGGGCAGGGTGGGGGGAGGTGTGGCATTCCCACGGAGAGACCAGAAGAAGCTGGGATCGTTCCCCCCCCCACCCCCCAATTTCGGAGCTGGGAAAGTGTCAGGAGGAGATTGAATCGTGGCATTCAGAATGCCTGGGGGAGAGTTGGGGGAGGGGGGGGGGAATGGGTGTTCAATCGAGTCGATGAGGGAGACCCCTTCTCCAGGTGGGTCAGTCAACAGAGGGGCATGGATTGGAGACAATCAGGAAGCGACCTCCGAGGAGGTGGGGGAGGGGGCTGGATGAGTTGTTGTGATCTGCCATGCGCTGCCTGGAAGAGGCAGGAGGGGGTCTCTATCGTCGCCAGGTGTGGTGGGATTCCATTGTGGCGGCACCTGTTTACATCCATTAAACCCCATCGCAGTCCCAGTCTGGATTGAACCCAGCCCGGTGTTTGTCACCCCTTGCAGCCGGCTGCTGCAGTCAGCCCAACGTTTACTCGTTTCCTGGTCGGGCCAGGTCATTTTGCTAACGGCTTTCCCTCTTCACCTCAGGTACACTCTCCATGTTGGACTGCAACATCTTTCCTGGGCTGAGCAATGACTTCCTGGAGTCAGAGGTCAATTTGTTTCTCCTCCCGGTGATGGAGAGTGAGGTGGAGGAGAACCTGGTCAGAGCTGGTAAGATCACCATTCCCCGGGCCCTTCGAACCTGTATTTGAAAGGAACAATGGCCAGTGCTCTGCTCCAACTCACTCTACTGTATGTTCAGCTCACTCTACACTGTCCCCCCCCCCCATCAACACTCCCAGGACAGGGACAGCACGGGGTTAGATACAGAGTAAAGCTCCCTCTACACTGTCCCCCATCAAACACTCCCAGGACAGGGACAGCACGGGGATAGATACAGAGTAAAGCTCCCTACACACTGTCCCCCATTAAACACTCCCAGGACAGGGACAGCACTGGGTTAGATACAGAGTAAAACTCCCTACACATTGTCCCCCATCAAACACTCCCAGGACAGGGACAGCACGGGGGTTAGATACAGAGTAAAGCTCCTTCTACACTGTCCCCCATCAAACACTCCCAGGACAGGGACAGCACGGGGTTAGATACAGAGTAAAGCTCCTTCTACACTGTCCCTCATCAAACACTCCCAGGACAGGGACAGCACGGGGTTAGATACAGAGTAAAGATCCCTCTACACTGTCCCC
>NC_057756.1:9183806-9188460 GCF_004010195.1 Chiloscyllium plagiosum
CTCTACACTTTCCCCCATCAAACACTCCCAGGACAGGGACAGCACAGGGTTAAATACAGAGTAAAGCTCCCTATACACTGATCCCTGCCCCCCCCACCCCCAAATCAAAAACTCCCAGGATAGGGACAATACAGAGTAAAGCTCTCTCTACACTGATCCCTGCCCCCCACCCCCAAATCAAACACCCCCAGGACAGGGACAGCACAGTATTAGATACAGAGTAAAGCTACCTCTACACTGTCCCCCATCAAACACTCCCAGGACAGGGACAGCATGGGGTTAGATACAGAGTGAAGCTCCCTCTACACTGTTCCCCCATCAAACACTCCCAGGACAGGGACAGCACAGGGTTAAATACAGAGTAAAGCTCCCTATACACTGATCCCTGCCCCCCCCACCCCCAAATCAAAAACTCCCAGGATAGGGACAATACAGAGTAAAGCTCTCTCTACACTGTCCCCCATCAAACACTCCCAGGACAGGGACAGCACGGGGTTAGATACAGAGTAAAGCTTTCTCTACACTTTGCTATCAAATCCTCACATGCCTGCCCTGTGCCTTGCCAGTGACAGCCAGGCTTTGAGGAGTCTCGAGGTGAGTTCCTGACGGCAGAAATCCCAACCTCTGGCCTGCTGTCACTGCAGCGACGTCTGTAACAGCATTCACTGGCCGCAAATCCCCGAACAAACCCAGGAAGTAAGGGCGTGTGAAAGTGTCTCCCCAGTCCCTTTGGGGCAACTCTAGAGAACAGGCAGCCAAAGATCACATGCAGGCTGTGAAATATCCAAACAGACCATCACCCTCACGGAGAAACCAGCCAGAAATCCCCACTGTGTGCTCTGCTTTTCCAAACATCGTGCACAACAATGCTCACTGTCTACAGTGTTTGAAATCAGACCCTCAGAGAGGTTTATAACTACTGAGGTGGTTCCGTTTTTGGGAAGTTGATCACTCGCAGGAAAGGTGGGAACAGGAATGCTGTCAGTAAGTTCCCACAACCTGCATCAATCCCTAGTTTCATGTCTGTTGGGGGATAAGTAATTGTCCCCAGAAAACTTATCCATCCACACTCTCTCCTAACGGTGGCCAGGGGTCCTTGAGCATGGCTGCTAAATCAGACCTCGGTTACCTCAGAAACACGGTACCTCAGAGAGTGCGAACCTCCCCGTGCCCGGCACTGGATTGATCAACCTCTCGTTTCCTATTCTCCGCTCAATCCCTGGACCCGAACTCCAAGGGGCTGTCTTTTCAACCAGACCTCGAGGTCAGAAGGAGAGAATGAAATCCCACTGACGCTCTGTTGAAGAGCAGCAAGCATTGGGGAATAAGTGGGAGGATTCATCCCTGGGGCCAGTATCTGTCCCCAAATCAGCATGTTGGACTCTGGGTCTTTTTCACTTGTGATTGAACAGTACAGTCCAGGCCCTTCGGCCCTCCACGCGTTGAGGGTGGGAGCTGGGGCTGTGTGCAAATTGGCTTTTGGGTCTCCTGCAGGAGCAACCTGAAAACCTAGGAGATAGGAACAGGCGAAGGCCATTCAGCCCTTCGGTAGGACCATGGCTGACCATCCAACTCAATCCCTGCTCTCCCCTTTGATCTTTTTACCCCTAAGAACGATACAGAGTCAAAGAGATGTACAGCATGGAAACAGACCCTTCAGTCCAACCCGTCCATGCTGACCCAGATATCCCAACCCAATCTAGTCCCACCTGCCAGCACCCGGCCCATATCCCTCCAAACCCTTCCTATTCATATACCCATCCAGATGCCTCTTAAATGTTGCAATTGTACCAGCCTCCACCGCATCCTCTGGCAGCTCATTCCATACATGTACCCTCTGCGTGACAAAGCTGCCCCATAGGTCCCTTTTATATCTTTCCCCTCTCACCCTAAACCTATGCCCCTCTAGTTCTGGACTCCCCCCTCCCCGGGGAAAAGACCTTGGCTGTTCATCCTATCCATGCCCCTCATGATTTTATAAACCTCTACAAGGTCACCCCTCAGCCTCCAACGCTCCAGGGAAAACAGCCCCAGCCTGTTCAGCCTCTCCCTGTAGCTCAAACCCTTCAATATCCCTGAGTCAGCACATTGGGATCTGCGTCTTTTTTGCTTGTGTTTGAACAGTACAGCACAGCACAGGACAGGCCCTTCGGCCCTCGACGTGTTGTGGGTGGGAGATGGGGCTGGGTGTCGGTTGGCTTTTGGGTCTCCTGCATGAGGGTTCCTGTACCTTCTCCAAAGCCTTCAATTCTTTTCGCTTTGAGATGTCCGTGTGACGATTGTGAGCTTTCTCTGTCTTTCGGCCTTTGCTAACAGTGAGTTTTTTTCCTTCCTTCGCGCGCGCACACACAGGGACCGGAGGGATATCTCTGTTCTCACTGCTTCCGGGTTACAAAGGTCACCCCAGCTTCCACTCTCTGGTGGGCAAACTGAGGAGCCAGATCCTGTCCATGTGCCGGCCTCAGCTCTCACACACCATCCTCACCGAGAAAAACTGGTAAGGACCCCCCTTCGGCCCTACGCTCAGCCTGCTATCTCAGTCTGTCAACGTCACCCTCCCTCCCTGAGAGCGCGGAGCGAAAGGGGGAGCTTGTTCCCACAAGGAGGCGGATTATGTCGTGGTTTGAAGGGGGAAACATAGAAAACAGGAGTAGGCCATTCCAGCCTTTCAAATCCCCATTCAATAAGGTCACTTTCTGACCCCATACCCTTTGATCCCTTTAGCCCTAACCTAAAGCCATCTTGGAAACCAGGAACGTTCTGGTCTTAACCAGTGGCTGTGGTAGAGAGTCCCATGGGCTTCCCCACTGTTTCTCCTCAGCTCAGCCTTACCCCGTACCTTGACACCTAGTTCTGGACTCCCCAGTCGCCAGGACCGTCCTTCCTGGTGGATAAGGACGTGAGCGAGTGAGGACCTGGGGGGGTGGTGATGAAGAGGAGGGTAAGGGATGGCTTAGGTGGAGCAGGAATCCTTCTGGATGGACCGAGTGGCCTATTTCCATGCGGTATGTCTAGCGTCTCAGGAAGGTTGGTTCGTCAGCCTGCGCTGTTGCCACGGTAATCCCCGAGTTAGGCTTCCCTACCTCGTAGGCCTCACTGCTCCCAGATGTAATGTGCAGAGCTGGGCGGGATGTGTCAATAAGTGAGTAGGCCTAACGGGACCTGGTGGGTCATTTATGATCCACTCTTCATGCATCGAGTGAGATTCTCAGCTGATTTAGAGGTGGCTGAAGTCTCTGTGACACGTGAATTGGGACAGTTCCTTCAGAAGAAACACAAATGCCTCTCTGTTTATTCCTTGCTGTGAACGCTGAGTGAGTTGTTCGTGTAGAAGAATTGGACAATTCGTGTAGAAGAGCATCCCACCCAGACTCATCCCCACCCTATTCCTGCCGGGGGAGCCTGATTGGCTGACAGGATGCATCCAATCGGATCAAACAAGACTACAGTCTCTCTGATTGGCTGGTTGGGGGTGGGTCCTTCTGACTGGCCAGTGTCTGTGGCATGGTGCAGGGTTGGTGACAGAGCGTCATGTAATTGACCAATTGCCGCCCCCTCTGTTTCCTCTGGACCATCCGTAACATGTCGCCAACACCATCAGCTCAGCAGTAACCTGCTCAGTGACGCCCAGTTTGGGTTCCACCAGGGCCACTCAGCTCCTGACCTCATTACAGCCTCGGTTCAAACATGGACAAATGTTTTGAATTCCAGAGGGGGGGGGGGGTCAGAGTGTCAGCCCTTGACATTAAGTCTGCTTTCGACCGAGTGTGGCATCAAGGAGCCCTAGCGAAACTGGAATCAGTGGGTATTGGAGTAAACTTGTTGGTTGGAATCATATCGAGCACATAGGAAGATGGTCTTGGTTGTTGGAGGTCAGTCATCTCAGCTCCAGGCCATCTCTGCAGGAGTCCCTCAGGGTAGTGTCCTAGGCCCAACCATCTTCAGCTGCTTCATCAATGACCTTCCCTCCATCATAAGGTCGGAGGTGAGGATGTTCGTTGATGGTCGCACAGTGTTCAGCACCATCTGCGACTCCTCAGATACTGAAACAGTCCATGTTCTAATGCAACAAGATCTGGGCAATATCCGGGCTTGGGTTGACAAGTGGCCAGTAATATTGGCGCCACGCAAATGCCAGGCAGTGACCATCACTAATAAAAGACAGTCCAACCATCACCCCTTGACATTCAATGGTGTTGCCATCATGGAATCCCGCCCTCTATCAGTATCCTTTAGGTGCCCGTCGATCAGAAAATGAACTGGACGAGAGAGGCTACCAGTGCAGGTCAGAAGCGGGAATCAGTGTGGAAGCAGGTCATCAAGCCCGTTGAGTCCACACTGACTCTCTGAAGAGCATCCCACCCAGACTCATCCCCACCCTATTCCTGTGACCCTGCATTCCCAGGGGTAATATGCACTGAGCCTGCACATTCCTGGACACTATGGGACCATTTCCCACGGCCAATCCACTCTAACCTACACATCCCTGGGCACTATGGGACAATTTAGCATGGCCAATCCACCCTAACCTACACATCCCTGGACACTATGGGACAATTTAGCACGGCCAATCCACCCTAACCTGCACATCCCTGGACACTATGGGACAATTTAGCACGGCCAATCCACCCTAACCTGCACATCCCTGGGCACT
>NC_057756.1:9191104-9193623 GCF_004010195.1 Chiloscyllium plagiosum
TTGATAGTGGAGGATTCAGTAATGGTAACAAGGGGCGGTGGTTAGATCATCTCTTATTGGAAATGCTCATTGCTTGGCATCAAATTCCACACACTCACACACACACATACAGACATACACATACCAACGCACACCCTCACACACACACTCGCGCACACACACACACATACATATGCACATAACACATACATACACACACATACATAGACACACACACTCGCGTGCACATACACACATACATACACACGTACATATACACACACACACACACACACCAACGCGCACCCTCACACACCCGCGCACACATACATACACACATACCCATATGCATATACACACATTCAAACACACACACATACCCACACATACAAACGCACACCCTCACACACACATATGCTCTCACACACAGACACGCACACACAAACACACCTGACTGTATCCTGATCCCTCTGATAATATATTTATCATTCCCTTCAACTCCCAGACAAAGTCTGCATCTAATCTGACAGTCAGGACACCTGAGAGGTGGAGAGACTTTGGAAAGGGATAGCTGTTACCTGGCAACTCGTGCACAGTGAGGTATCAATCCCGTCAGTCGGGCACTCAGCATCATTCTGAGGGAAGTGCATTTGTCACTTGATCCAAACGGAGTGCCGCACTGTCACAGGGTCAGTGCTGAGGGGGGGCCGCACTGTCGGAGGGTCGGTGCTGAGGGAGTGGGCACTGTCGGAGGGTCGGTGCTGAGGGAGTGGGCACTGTCGGAGGGTTGGTGCTGAGGGAGTGGGCACTATCGGAGGGTCAGTTTCCGCTGAGACATTAAAGGAGCAGTGTACCAGCTCTGTGCCACGGTATTACAAACTGCCCAGCTTGAAGTAGGAATGTCGCAAAACTGTGCGCAGTGACCTGAGCTCATTCCCGAACCTGGAATCACTTGGAAAAAGTGGCACCCTGATTGGGTGGCATCAGTGGGATCTTGCTGTGCCGGTTGTGGCTTCCACTGCACATCCCTCGTAGTGGAGGTGGCATGGTGCGATGCTCAGTTGGGTGTGGCTGCGGGCGGGGGATGGCGGGGTGGGTGACCAACTTGGACCGGGCGCTGTTGCTTTGCAATCACAAGCTCTTTCCTTCTGTTCCTTCCGGAAGGTTCCACTACGCCGCCCGGATCTGGGATGGGGTGAAGAAATCCTCAGCTCTCTCCGAGTACAGTCGTCTGTTGTCCTGAGGTGGGAGGGGGGTGATGTGGATGCGGTGAAGACCCCCACCCCATTCCGTGTGGAAGACCCTGAGGAAGAACCAACTCTGGCCTTCGGGAGAAGGATAGGAGAGCAGCATGCACGGAGTGATCCGACTCCCTCGGTTCCCGGATCTTGGCATTCCCTTCTCCAGGAACGCGTTCCCGTCAGTTCTTGCTCCCCTCACCCCTGCCTCTTCCCTCCCCCGTCCCCCCCCCACCCCCAGGACTGCGCAGCGTTGAGGGAACTGGGAGGCAGAATCCCACACGGCCCTTTCGGGCGGGATAGCTCCCATTTTGGGGCGTGTTTCTGAGGCTGAGGGAAGGGGATGGATCGATGGAATGATGTTCGGGAGTTGAGGGGTTCGGGAGTGACACCAGCAAGTCACGGGAGCTTGGGTGGAGTGACAGCTCCATGTCAGTCTTGGACCGGGATCACTCCATCCTGTCGCAGTGAGCAGCGCACGTGGGAGGGGGTGCAAGAGCACCAACGTCCGTGCTCTCCATTTAACCCCCTTCCAAACATCCCCACCCCTCCCTACACACACACACACCACTCGAGCACCTTTGGAACGTGGTGTTCCTGAGATGGCTCACTCACTGCGGGCCAGGAGGAGTGAGGAAGGTTTTGGGAAGGAATATCCTCTTGAGGCCGTTCAGCCCCCTCCTAGCCCCCCTGGCTCATCCATCATTCATTTGCTCCAAAACCCTTAACCCGTTGGTCAGTATCTCCCCCCTTTTCTTGCAATTTTCCTGAAATTCCCCTTGACTCAGGATTGGGGGGGGGGGGCAGGGAGCGAATTCTCAATTTTCCTCTTTCTGATGTGTTCCCCCCCCTCAACTGGGAATGGGAAGACCTGGAACTTGGTGTGGACTCTCCCAACGGACACAGAGCCAATGGGGAGACGGAAGTGACCCGTTGAATGGTTTTAGACTTGGGAGGAAGGGAACGAGGGGAGAGACAGTGAGCTCCGAGACAGAGCAACGATCCCGTGACACTGTCACCACCCCCTGCCAGAGTGTGGTCAGCTGTGTGTGTTAGAGCAGCCTCCCCTCCCCTCCCCCCTAGGGCAACGATGCGTGGGCACACTCCCCGTCGGTGTTCACTCTCTGGGTCACACCACACCAGTCGGTGTGATTTGTTTCCGAGTGTGGTGAAGGGTCACTTGTTCTCCCACTCTCTGCTGACTCGATCTATTAAAGTTAACGTTTCTGTTTGTGGTTCGAAGGCTGTCTCGCTTTCTCGGGGGCGGGCGGGGGAGGGGGATGGACGGGGGAGTGTGCGTGA
>NC_057756.1:9193782-9196976 GCF_004010195.1 Chiloscyllium plagiosum
GTGTGCGTGCGAGGGAGGGACAGGGGAGTGTGCGAGGGAGGGACGGGGGAAGTGTGTGTGTGGGTGTATGAAGGTGTGCGTTGACTGTGAGGGGTGTGGCGATGCACAGGGTGGTGTGTCTGTGAGTATGTGTGTCTGTGTGAGAGGGGGGGGAGGGGATGTGTGTGTATGTGCACAGTGGGAGCAGGAGTCGTGTTACAACACAGAGGTGAACCTTTCTGATACTGAAGCCAAACATTCAGAAAAGCTTACCTTAGCTTTGTAATCTGATAAAGTCTGAGTGACAGAAAACCTCCAAATTGCACTATTGAAGGAAAAATATCAATTTATTCTGTAACTCTAAAAGCAAACGTTAAACAACAGCCATTCACAACACTAAGCTCCCCCCACTTCTCTAAAGTGCTTACTTTCTCCCTCTAACTCTATAACAAGATGCTGTTCCAAACAAAGCTCGCATTCAAATTACATGGACTTAATTTCCAAACCACACCATGGCTGTCAGTTCCGGTCTCATCCTTCTTTCACCTGTCGATCTCCCTGGGTTGTCTTCTGTCTTTGATTGCTTCATATGAGAAAGGTACCTTTGACAGAGAGTGCTTTGAATGGCCGTCTGTCTCGATGACAGTTACTCTGTCTGACTTTCAAAAGACCTGCTGCTTTATATCCCAAACATCGGGTTGTCCCAATGGTTCGATATTTGCAAAAACAATAAATTCAAACTCGATTGGGTTTTAGTATCCTGAGGCATAATTTTAACTGGTTAAATTCGAATTGTCCAAATAGCAACCAACTCAGGTATCGACTTCACAGCCAAATGTTACATATTTGCGATTTTCCAGTACCCTCTGAGACTGCTAGCTAGTCACATAACAGGTGCTTGTAAGCTCACCGTGCAAACCAGCATTCACTCTCTTAAAAGGTACAGTACACGTCTTCAACTTCATAATAGTAGGCTATTCGGCCCCTCAAGCTGCCTCTGCCATATAGTACGATCACAGCTGATCCCATCTTATCCCCTTTCCTGCCTGCTCCTCTTAACCCTCTCACCCATTCTGAATTTAAACACCAATCTTCCAGTGCTAGGTAAGGTGGGGGTTTAGCAGCAAGTGTGAGAGAGTGGTCAGAGCAAGAGGGTGAGGGAGTGGTTGAGAGAAGGCAAGGAATCCCCATCCTGCACCTCTACTCTCAGTCAGGTACCCTGCTGCAGTTTTGCACCCCCCCCCCCCGCCCCCAAGCACACGCTTGTTCCCATAGCTCCACCTTCAGCCGCACGGAGCTCTAAGTCCTGGGATTCTTCCCCCTCCCACTCCCCAAACCTTTTCCCGCTCTCCCCCTGCCACAGCGCAGCGCAGCGCACCCACGAGATGCTGCCATTTGCTGTCCTCTCCCTGACGTCCACGTGTAGCGCAGGCTGAGACTTTTCCTGACGGCTGCGTCTCTAGTGACTTTTCTGAAATGACGAAGGAAAATTCTGCGGCTGGTGGAAATTCGAGATCAAAGCAGAAAATTCTGGGAATTCTCAGAGGGTCTCTCGCTGGGGTGAAAAAAACTGCATTTGATCATCTAGACTCAGTGACTCTGTCAGAGATGGCTCGAAATCATGAGGGTGGACTCAGATTGCTTTTAAAATCCATTTACTCTTGCACTTAATGGTAAAGTCCTAGGGAGTGTTGCTGAACAAAGAGACCTTGGAGTGCAGGTTCATAGCTCCTTGAAAGTGGGGTCGCAGGTAGATAGGATAGTGAAGAAGGCGTTTGGTATGCTTTATTAGTCAGAGCATTGAGTATAGGAGTTGGGCGGTCATGTTGCGGCTGTACAGGACATTGGTTAAGGCTCTTTTAGAATACTGAGTTCAGTTCAGGTCTCACTGCTCTAAGAAGAATATTGTTTGAAAGATGGTTTGAACACCCCTTCAATAGACAGGATGATCTTGAGGACAGATTTTCTGTGATGTATCTCTGCATTTTCCCCTGACATTCCCATCGAAAGAACTTGCCCTGCAGCTGCTATATCCCAGGGGGAGGTGCCACGTTTTGGATTAATCTGATCACCCATTAGTGGAAAACTTTATCCCTGTCATATTCTCCGTGAAAGCCACTTTTCTTTTGTACTTGTCCCGAGAGTAATTAATAGGGAAAAAAAAACTTTCAGTTTCAAAGTGTAGAATCAGTTTTACTCTGTATCTAACCCCGTGCTGTCCCTGTCCTGGGAGTGTTTGATGGGGGACAGTGTAGAGGGAGCTTTACTCTGTATGTAACCACGTGCTGTCGCTCTCCTGGGAGTGTTTGGGGGACAGTGTAGAGGAAGCTTTACTTTGTAAGCCTGTGCTGTCCCTCTCTTTAGAGTAGATCAGATTACTTACAGTGTGGAAACAGGCTCTTCAGCCCAACAAGTCCACACAGACTCTCCAAAGAACAACCCACCCAGACCCATTCCCCTACATTTACCCCTTCACCTAACACTACAACAAATTTAGCATGGCCAATTCACCTAACCTGCATGGTTTTGGACTGTGGGAGGAAACCCACACAGACACGGGGAGAATGTGCAAACTCCACACAGTCAGTCGCCTGAGGCGGGAATTGAACCCAGGTCTCTGGCGCTGTGAGGCAGCAGTGCTAACCACTGTGCCCCTGGAAATGTTTGATGGGGGAGCAGTGTAGAGGGAGCTTTACTCTGTATCTAACCCTGTGTTGTCCCTGTCCCTGGGAGTGTTTGATGTGGGACAGTGTAGAGGGAGATTTACTCTGTATCTAACCCCGTATTGTCTCTGTCCTGGGAGTGTTTGATGGGGACAGTGTAGAGGGAGCTTTACTCTGTATCTAACCCTGTTTTGTCCCTGTCCCTGGGAGTGTTTGATGTGGGACAGTGTAGAGGGAGATTTACTCTGTATCTAACCCCGTATTGTCTCTGTCCTGGGAGTGTTTGATGGGGGAACAGTGTCGAGGGAGTTTTTTCTTCTTTATTTTCCTCTTTCCCCCACACTCCCGCCTAACTGTGGTAGTGCTTATTTTTTCCCCAGCACCCATGTTGTGTGTGTGCAGGTGTGAGACACAGTGAGAGACACAAGGTGCATGAATCTTTATTCAATTTCCACCACCAGGAAGAAAGGAAACACCCGAGTGGCCAGTGACAAGTGTTCTTTTTCTTTTTTTTTAGCCAGCTCTCAGTGTGAACAGGACCCCTGACGCTCC
>NC_057756.1:9199562-9202149 GCF_004010195.1 Chiloscyllium plagiosum
GGGCTTTACTCTGTATTCTAACCCGTTGCTGTCCCTTTCTGGGAGGGTTTGATGGGGGGACAGTGTAGAGGGAGCTTTACTCTGTATCTAACCCCGTGCTGTCCCTGTCCTGGGAGGGTTTGATGGGGGTACAGTGTAGAGAGAGCTTTACTCTGTATCTGACCCCGTGTTGCCCCTGTTCTGGCAGTGTGTAATGGGGGGACAGTGTAGAGGGAGCTTTACTCTGTATCTAACCCCGTGCTGC
Organism: Chiloscyllium plagiosum; assembly: GCF_004010195.1. NCBI lineage: Eukaryota > Metazoa > Chordata > Chondrichthyes > Orectolobiformes > Hemiscylliidae > Chiloscyllium > Chiloscyllium plagiosum. The sequence goes on from NC_057756.1 coordinate 9,199,807, forward strand.
CCCTGTCCTGGGAGTGTTTGATGGGGGAACAGTAGAGAGAGCTTTACTCTGTATCTAACCCCGTGCTGCCCCTGTTCTGGCATTGCGTAATGGGGGGAAAGTGTAGAGGGAGCTTTACTCTGTATCTAACCCCGTGTTGCCCCTGTTCTGGCAGTGTGTGATGGGGGGACAGTGTAGAGGGAGCTTTACTCTGTATCTAACCCCGTGCTGCCCCTCTTCTGGCAGTGTGTGATGGGGGACAGTGTAGAGGGAGCTTTACTTTGTATCTAACCCCGTGCTGCCCCTGTCCTGGGAGTATTTGATGGATTTCCCCTCCCCCGCTGTTTGGAAAAAGTTCAGCAACTGGAACATTTATCAATTCTGTATACTCTGTCAGGCGTTCCTGAGTATGCACTGACCTTGTGTGACCTGCTAGTTCCGCTCTGTGACAAAAGAAATGTCATTGTTTTCCAAGTGTCTGAGTCAGGAGTTTGACGAGACAGGTTCCCTTGGCAACGTCTTTGTATTGAAAGTGCAGTGCGTTGAGTCCTCCTTCCTCACCCTCACATCCCCCTTTCCTCTCTCCCTCCGTCCCTCCCTGGTCCTGCCTTTCCTGATTTTGAGGAGGGGTCCTGAAGACTTCTGAGATGAGGCCTACCTCAGCGCCTCTGCCTGAGATCTGAGGGAGCCACCCTGAGGGGGCTCTGCTGGGTTTGAACCCCTGAACGTGACGTTGGAAACCCAGGGCGTTGGTGAGCGGGCACAGGATGTGGAGCTGGGTGAATAGAATCCACCGTGAACGAGAGAGAGAGAGAGAGAGAGAGAGGAGACAGTAGAGAGCTGAGTGAGCCCCAAGGTAGACGCAGGATGTGAGATCGGAAGCCGGTCGAGGGAGAGTGGGAACTTCTGAACCTGCACCTAATAAAGGATGGGGATAAATCCCTGATGGCAAAGTGGGTGGGGGAGTCCAGAACAAGAGGGCATAGCTTTAGGGTGCGACAGAAAAGGGGCAACTTTTTCTCACAGAGGGTGGTACATGTGTGGAATGAGCTGCCAGAAATAGGAAAGGTTTGGAGGGCTATGGGCCAAATGCTGGCAAATGGGACTAGATTGGGTTGGGATATCTGCTCGGCATGGATGGGTGGACCGAAGGGTCTGTTTCCGTGCTGTACATCTCTATGATTGTATAAGTGATATAGGAATCCCGGACAGATCTGAACTGGAGGAATGTACGCTCTATAGTGGTTCACCCCCCTGATTATTTTTCAAGCCCGTTAGGATAGATAAATACATTAAGCAAGCTGTTCAATCTATCAAACAGCAAAGCAAGAGAATTGCCTCTGAGAATCAAGCTATGGAAATGAGGCAATGGTCCAGTGGCGTTACCGCCTGACTATGAATGGAGAGGCTCAGGAAATGTTCTGGGGAATCTGGTTCAAATCCTCGCCAAGGCACGTGAGGGAGTTTGAATTTGATTTGATTTATTGTTATGTGTCCCGGAGTACAGTGAGAAGCTTTGTTTATGAGCATTACAGGCTGGTCACAGTTAACAAGGAGGGACAGATGTTAAAAAAAAAAGTCTGAGACAGAGGCAGACAGGTGACATTGCACTGGACGTGCGCTAGATGAGATTAACATTAGCATGGTCAGCATTATCTGAAGTTGGACAGTTGATTCGTCAGTCTAATGACAGCTGGGAAGTAGCTGTTCCAGAATTTATTGGTGCATGTGTTCAGGCTTCTATATCTTGTGCCTGTTGGAAGAGGTTGTGGGAGAGCAATACTGGGATGGGAAGGGTCTTTGATGAATTCAATAAAAATCTGGTATTAAGAGTCCAGTTGTGACCATGAGTCCATTGTCAATTGTCAGAAAAGCCCATCTTTTTCAGTAAAGTCCTTTAGAGAAGGAAACTGCCATTCTTACCTGGTCTGGCTGATATGTGACTCCAGACCCACAGAAATACGGCTGATTCTTAACTCTGGGCAATTAAGAATGGGCAAAACATGCTGGTCTAGCCAAGCGACGTCCATGTCCCATTGAATGAATAAAACAAATTCTACTGCTGTTGCACTGTCACTCGGAATAAAGGTCACTGGCTCCAAAACCACAGACCACAGATCAGAAAAAAATGGAACTCCAGACAGACACTTAGTCTCAGTGTAAATCCGGGGGGAGCGCCGCACTGTCGGAGGGTCAGTGCTGAGGGGACACCGCACTGTCGGAGGGTCAGTGCTGAGGGAGCGCCGCGCTGTCGGAGGGTCAGTGGTGAGGGAGCGCCGCGCTGTCGGAGGGTCAGTGGTGAGGGAGCGCCGCACTGTCGGAGGGTCAGTGCTGAGGGAGCGCCGCGCTGTCGGAGGGTCAGTG
>NC_057756.1:9205556-9206084 GCF_004010195.1 Chiloscyllium plagiosum
GAAACTGAGGCTAAGAGTGAATGATGGGACAGTTTGCCAAAGTCAGGACAAACAGCAGGGTTTCCAGGAGTTCAAAATGTCGAAGGGGTGACAAAGGGGGGGGGGAGTAAGAGACCACTATAGTTGCAGAAAACAATATAAATTCATTTGGGAGATGTGAACCTTGATTTGATTTGATTTATTCACTTGTAACGAGATACAGTGAAAAGTACTGTTTTGTGTGTTAACCAGACAAATCAGACCTTACGTAAGTACATCAGGGTAATAGGACAGAGTGCTGAAGGAAGTGTTAGAGCTACAGGGAAGGTGCAGAGGAAGTTCAACTAATATATGAGAGGGCCGTTCATAATCTGATAACAGCGGGAAAGAGGCTGTTCTTAAATCTGTTGCTGTGTACTTGTATCTTCTGCCCAATGGAAGAGGAATGTTTGGTTTGGGGTGGGAGGGGACCTTGGTTTGAGGTAGGAGGGGTCTCTAGTTTGGGGAGGGAGGGGTCTTTGGTTTGGGGTGGGAGGGGTCTCTAGTTTG
>NC_057756.1:9210861-9221655 GCF_004010195.1 Chiloscyllium plagiosum
ATTGGGGAGGGAGGGGGTATGTGGTTTGGGGAGGGAGGGGGTCTTTGACGATGTTGGATGCCTTCCCGAGGCAGGGGGAAGTCTGGACGCAGTCACTGGGTGGGAGGCTGGTTTGCACGCGGTTTCGGTCAGAGCCCAACAGCAAAACCTTGCACCTTTCTGACGGGGTGAAAGGTCATGCCCGCGGATCTCTCGAGGTGCCTGCAGGAGCTGGACATGATGCTACCACTGCATATCGGGTGTGGGGTTCCTGATACAGGGCCCAGCTTTGAGAGGTGAGACATACAGGAAACCAAGGAAGGGGCCACGCAATGTGGGTCCAATCCTGGTTGAGGGGACCACCAGAGAATCATGTCGCGTGATAGCTCGACAGGACAAAAGGATCAACACTCCCAGTTCTACGGCAGGGAAACAGACCCTTCGGCCCAAACAGTCCATACCGACCCTAACCCCAAACTAAACCAGTCCTGGCCCATCTCCCTCCAACCCTTTCCTGCTCATGTCCTTATCCAAATGTCTTTTAAACGTTGTCACTGTCCCCACACCCCCCACTTCCTCAGGAAGCTCATTCCACACACGGACCGCTCTCTGAGTAAAAAGGTTGCCTCATGTCTTTTATAAATCTTTCTCCTCTCGTGTGAAAAAGGGCAACCCCTTCAAATCCCTCACGCCAGGGTAAAGACACCGAAACTAACCTTATTTATACACTTAATGATTTTTAAAAAACTCGAAAAGGTCACCTCTCAGCTTCCCACACACCAGTTAAAAAAAGTCCCAGGCACTCCTTACAGTTTAAATCCTCCCAATACCTGGCAACATCTCGGTAAATCCCTTCCGAACCCTCTCCAGTTTAATAATATCCTTCCGATAACTGAGCGACCAGAACTGGAGAGCCTCACCAATGTCCTGTACTGAGAGACTGCTGCCCTGTCGGAGGGTCAGTGCTGAGGGAGTGCCGCATTGTCGGAGGGTCAGTGCTGAGGGAGAGCCGCATTGTTGGAGGGTCAGTGCTGAGGGAGTGCCGCATTGTCGGAGGGTCAGTGCTGAGGGAGAGCCGCACTGTCGGAGGGTCAGTGCTGAGGGAACGCCGCATTGTTGGAGGGTCAGTGCTGAGGGAGCACCGCACTATCGGAGGGTCAGTGCTGAGGGAACGCCGCACTGTCGGAGTGTTAGTGCTGAGGGAGCGCCGCATTGTTGGAGGGTCAGTGCTGAGGGAGCACCGCACTATCGGAGGGTCAGTGCTGAGGGAACGCCGCACTGCCGGAGTGTTAGTGCTGAGGAAGCGCCGCGTTGTTGGAGGGTCAGTGCTGAGGGAGCGCCGCACTATCGGAGGGTCAGTGCTGAGGGAACGCCGCACTGCCGGAGTGTTAGTGCTGAGGGTGCGCCGCACTATCGGAGGGTCAGTGCTGAGGCAGGGACACATTTGTCAAAATAGCTGTTCAAACGTTTTCACTGGTGGGTCTCCCTTGAACCCGGGAATAATTACTGAACAAGGTGACACTGAGATGTGAAGGAATTTCCTCTCAACGACTGTTTGGGATTCTCGACCCGAGAGGGCTGGGGAAGCTAGATCAAGGAAAGCATTTAACAATTGATGAATCAGCCATGCACATACAGCAGGGTTGGCAAACCTGAGGGGCTGAATGGCCTCCTCCTCCTGCTATTTCTCATGTTGAGTCTGATGAAGGTGATTGAATTCACTCCTCAAGGACCTGGTTCCAAGAACCTAGCTTAGATCTGACTGAAATATTAGTCGGCATTGTTCGTTTGGTGATTTCTCAAGCATTGTGACCCTCCCAGATGGTCGTTTCTGAATCTCCAGCTCCCACATTCCTTCTAATTGTCAGCTCAATGTTCTGGCACTGTCTCTGAAGTTTCATGATTCATGTTGAGATAAAAAGGGGACAAAAAGGAAACATGTCAGGCCGAAGGCCAACAAAGCCTCCTGCTATCTTTTCACATCTGATACACTGACCCTTTGTCTAAATCCCTTCATCTCCCACCAGAGATTTCATCATCCTTCCTGCAACCTCTTGTGATTCAATCAGATTCAAAATTAATCTGCCATGTCATTACCTCTGTCTCTTAAATCTAAACCAATGGTTTGGCAAATTGACTCTCTGTTCCGGAGACTTGAGCCCATGATGGTGGGGGCTTAAGGCCAGTCCAAAATCTGAGGGAGTGCCGCACTGTCGGAGGGTCAGTGATGAGGGAGTGGGCACTGTCGGAGGGTCAGTGATGAGGGAGTGGGCACTGTCGGAGGGTCAGTGCTGAGGGAGTGCCACACTGTCGGAGGGTCAGTGCTGAGGGAGTGCCACACTGTCGGAGGGTCAGTTCTGGAACTGTGCACAGTACTCCAAGTATGACCTTAGCTTCTGTGCAATATCGATGCTCTCAGTCCTTTCAGGTGAGCTCGAGCCAAGTTGAGGTCCACTCATTCAGAGTAATTTAGATCAGAAAGCACATCATTGAGAGTATCCTGGGAGGTTGGGACTGTGATCTGAGCAGAGGACTGAATCAGTGAAGATTATATTCGCTGGAGTTTGGCAGAATAGGGGTGGGTGAGGGGTAGACTGGGAACCCCAGCAGAATCTCAGGTCGTAAATGGGAAGAACGCAGAAGGATATTCCTGACGACCGGGAAGTCCGGATCCAGGAGGTCTCACTCTCAGGGTACAGGGTCAGCCAAATTGGACTGAGATGATGAAAAACGTCTTCACCCAGAGAGTGGGAAGCCTGTAGAAGTCTTCTCTACATTGGGGAGACCGTACGTAAATTTAGGGAACGGTTCTCCGAGAATCTCATCTGGTCTGCAGGGGCGACCAGACCTCCCAGTCACTGCCCATTTCTATCCCCCCTTCCCACTCCCTTTCTGACATCACCATCCTCCCAGTCACTGCCCATTTCAATCTCCCTTCCCACTCCCTTTCTGACATGACCATCCTCCCAGTCACTGCCCATTTCAATGCCCTAGAGAGGAAGAAAAGGACAACCAACTCCCATTCCTAGACGTGATGGTACAGAGAATTCACCACTAAGGTACACAGGAAAGCCACACACACAGACCAAGTCCTGAACTATGAAAGCAACCACCCCAACACACACAACCCCCTCCCCTCCTGGCCTTTTGAGTAACCCCCAATTCCCATTGCTCTTCCAGTGGGTGGGGCAGAGGTGTGTGTCCATGCCTTCAGATGCCAGGGGCTATTCCTGAGGTCCGGAATTCCCTCTCTGAGCCCCTCCCTCTCTGCTCCCTCGGAGGGTGGGCCGGGTGTGGAAGCACCCTCTGGGATCCGACCCGTTTTCCCTGTCCCCTGGAGACGCTCCCTGTCGGATCTCGATCGGAAGAGGGCTCGCGTGAGGAGTCTGGGAGAGTTTCAGTTTTGCCAAAGGCGCTAGGGGAATGAAAAACAGTGCTTGTTGCATGTGTCTGAGCGCATGTCTGGGATTTATTTTAATGCAGTTTTGATGAATTCCGTCCCACCTCGTGGTATCTCCACGGTAACAATCGCGGCAGTGATAATTGGACTACTCGCTGTCTTGACTTTGGGGTCTGTTATCTATCTGAGGAAGAGGTCACACCATAATTACAGAGGTACGTAACCACTCAGCACTGCTCGGGTGGGGAAGGGAGCCCGTGATCCCTCCAGCATCATCCCGCTTCCATTTGGGCCCTTGGGGAATTAGGGTAGCAGGAGGCCATTCAGCCCATCAAATCTGCTTCACCGAGACCCCAGCTGATCGGCCTCCCCACTCCGTATTATCCCCGTCCTCCTTGGGTGTTGCTCATTGTGGAAACCTCTCCCTTCCCCGTCTCTGAGCTGTTTGTTGGGAAACTCCAGCTTTCGGAACGCCGCTCCTTCCTCCACCCCCTCGGCACCTCATTCCTGATGAAGGGCTTATGTCGATTCTCCTGCTCCTCGGATGGTGCCTGACCTGCTGTGCTTTTCCGGCACCACACTCTCGACTCTGAGCTGCAGTATCTGCAGTCCTCACTTTCTCCCCCTGATTTTTAACTTTGTCCGTCCCAGTCCAACACCAGCGCCTCCAAGTCATAGAGTCAGAGAGATGTACAGCACGGAAACAGACCCTTCGGCCCAACCTGTCCATGCCAACCAGATATACTAACCCAATCTAGTCCCACCTGCCAGCACCTGGCCCATATCCCTCCAAACCCTTCCTATTCATATACCCATCCAGGTGCCTCCTAAATGTTGCGATTGTACCAGCCTCCACCACATCCTCTGGCAGCTCATTCCATACACGTACCACCCTCTGTGTGAAAAAGTTGCCCCTTAGGTCTCTTTTATATCTTTCCCCTCTTACCCTAAACCTATGCCTCTCTAGTTCTGGACTCCCCGACCCCAGGGAGAAGGCTTTGTCTATTTATCCTATCCATGCCCTCCATGATTTTATAAACCTCTATAAGGTCACCCCCCAGCCTCCGACTCTCCAGGGAAAACAGCCCCAGCCTGTTCAGCCTCTCCCTGTGGCTCAAACCCTCCAACCCTGACAACATCCTTGTAAATCTTTTCTGAACCCTTTCAAGTTTCACAACATCTTTCCGATAGGAAGGAGACCAGAATTGCACGCATATTCCAACAGTGGCCTAACCAATGTCCTGTACAGCCGCAACATGACCTCCCAACTCCTGTACTCAATACTCTGACCAATAAAGGCAAGCATACCAAACGCCTGAGACTCTACTTCATTTATCTGAATTAAACTCCATCTGCCACTTCACATGTCAACTGGGAGAGGTTTTCCTCATCCCTCTACAATGCCCACCTTGAAGTCATTCTCCCTCTACCCCACTCCTCCCCCACATTCCTGAAGAAGGGCTTGTGCCCGAAACGTCGATTCTCCTGCTCCTTGGCTGCTGCCTGACCTGCTGCGCTTTTCCAGCAACACACCTTTTCTCTCTGAGCTGATTGAGCCAAGTATTGCTCCTCAGTTTGTTCTGAAATGACCTCTTCCGGCTCCTCCCAGTGTTATGGACCAGGCCTCAAAATATTTTACAAAGGGCGCTCTGCCCTTTTCTTATTGTAACGGTAGCTGTGAGGTGGATATTCCGGGTGTGATGCAGCTGGTCAAACCGCTCAGTGTCAAACAAAAACAAATTATTTAAACCCTACTTTTGAAACGCCAACAACAGAGAAGAGAATTTAGAATAACCGTTGGAAAACTGAACTGACCCGACCCAGTAACTATTACTAATTAATTGTTCCAGTCCAGTAACCTCCTGTCAACACAGCCCTTGACAAAAAGGTCAATTGAAACGCACATCCTTAAGAGCAGGAGAGAACAACATCCAGAGAGGGACTTCAGAGAGAGTCAGAGGAATCCCGAAGTTTGAAACCCTGCTGGACTCTCACATCTTGTGACTGCGACAGCTCAAAACAAACAAAACAGCCGGGCTGGGGAGAACCGGCCTCTTTGTTAAACTGGACTCCTCACAACTTCTGCCTTTACGGCCTCTCTTGAAAGAAAAGGCTAAGAGGAAATAACCTTCTAAAAGTGGCAGCCTCGTGGCAGTGGTCATGTCCCCCTGTTTCCAGGCTCGCGCACGGGGATAAGAGTGCACTTCCTGTCCGGGTCCCCGGGGCAACGAGAACCTCTGCCATGTTTGTGATTGAGAGCTCACCTCAGAAACGGTCACGATTTGGAGATGCCGGTGTTGGACTGGGGTGGACAAAGTTAAAAATCACCCAACCCCAGGTTATAGTCCAACAGGTTTAATGGGAAACACACTAGCTTTCAGAGAGTCACTCCTTCTATCACCTGATGAAGGAGCAGCGCTCCGAAAACTAGTGTGCTTCCCATTAAACCTGGTGGACTATAACCTGGGGTTGGGTGATTTTTAACTCATAAACAGTGTCTGATTGGCCCTCATCGATAGCCTTTGGGGAAAGCTATCTGCTCCCTTTGTCCTTCCAGACGGAAAGTTTTCAGTGTCACTGGGTCAAAATCCTGGCAATCCTTCTCTAACAGCCTCATGGGTTTGGAAGGTGCTGCCTGAGGGTCTGGTGAGTTCCTGCAGTGCATCTTGTAGCTGGTACACACTGCTGTTACTGAGGGTCGGTGGGGGGAGGGAGGGGATGGTACACACTGCTGTTACGAGGGTCGGTGGGGGGAGGGAGGGGATGGTACACACTGCTTCACTGAGGGTCGGTGGGGGGAGGGAGGGGATGGTACACACTGCTTCACTGAGGGTCGGTGGGGGGAGGGAGGGGATGGTACACACTGCTTCACTGAGGGTCGGTGGGGGGAGGGAGGGGATGGTACACACTGCTTCACTGAGGGTCGGTGGGGGGAGGGAGGGGATGGTACACACTGCTTCACTGAGGGTCGGTGGGGGGAGGGAGGGGATGGTACACACTGCTTCACTGAGGGTCGGTGGGGGGAGGGAGGGGATGGTACACACTGCTTCACTGAGGGTCGGTGGGGGGAGGGAGGGGATGGTACACACTGCTTCACTGAGGGTCGGTGGGGGGAGGGAGGGGATGGTACACACTGCTTCACTGAGGGTCGGTGGGGGGAGGGAGGGGATGGTACACACTGCTTCACTGAGGGTCGGTGGGGGGAGGGAGGGGATGGTACACACTGCTGTCACTGAGGGTCGGTGGGGGGGCGAGGGAGTGGATGGTACACACTGCTGTTACTGAGCGTTAGTTGGGGGGGAGGGAGGGGATGTTTGTGGGTGTGGGGCCAATCCAGCGGGGGCTGCTTTGACCTGCATGGTATCAAGTTTATTGAGTGTTGTTGGAATTATACTCATATGTCTCTCCTGACTTGTGCCGTATAGACTATGGAGTCAAGTAGTAAGTTACACGCTGCAGGATTCCCAGCCTCTGACCTGCTCTTGTAGCCATTGTGCTTGTACAGTGAGTCGAGTTCAGTTTCTAAATAACAGTAACACCCAGAATCCAGATAGTTGGGATTCAGAGATGGCGATTCCATTGATTGTCTCTTATTGAAGACGGTCATAGCCTGGTATTTGTGTGACATGAATGTTACTTTCCACTATTCAGCCCACACCTGGATATTGTCCAGATTTTGTTGTATTTGAACATGGGCTGCTTCAGCATCTGAGGAGTTGCGAATGGTGCCGAACATTTTGCAATTATCAGTGAACATCTCCACCTCTGGCCTGATGATGGAGGGAAGGTCATTGATGGAGTCGGTGAAGATAGTTGGGCCTGGGATTTTAGTCCAGGGGCAAGTGGGGAGTATTCCCTCACCCTCCTGCCTTGGGCCTTGTCGATGGTGGGACAGGCTTTGGGCGGGAGTCAGGAGGGGAGTTACTCGCTGCAGGATTCCCAGCCTCTGACCTGCTCTCGTACTGAGGTGACGTTCGGACGTGTTTATTGTCGGGTTTTGCACTTTCCCGTCTGAAGTGGGTGTGTGTGTTTCTTGTTGTTTGCAGTAGCCAGAATCTCTGATGACTTCCGTGATCCCAGCTTCCCAGTCACCATGTCCAACGGTAAGGCACAGCTGGAGACGCTTTCGGGTTTGCGTATGTTTGTTGTGTTTTGAGATCAACGGAGATTTATCCATGAACTCGGATCAGATAGCTGTCACCACCAGCTGACGGCCAATTATCCATAAGGCACGTACTGTTCTGCTGTTCAATCTTCGAAGATCAGAACACAAGGGAGTTGGATTTATTCATTCATGGGAGTCTCTGGCTAGGCCCAGTATTTTTTACCCAGAGGGCAGTTGGGAGTCAACCACATTGCTGTGGGTCTGGAGTCATGTGTAGGCCCAGACCAGGTAAAGATGGCAGTTTCCTTCCCTGAAGGACATTAATGATTAGATTAGATTACAGTGTGGAAACAGGCCCTTCGGCCCAACAAGTCCACACCGACCCTCCGAAGAGCAACCCACCCAGACCCATTCCCCTTTATTTACCCCTTACCTAACACTACGGGCAATTTAGCATGGCCAATTCACCCTAACCTGTACATCTTTGGACTGTGGGAGGAAACCGGAGCACCCGGAGGAAACCCACGCAGACACGGGGAGAATGTGCAAACTCCACACAGAGGGTCGCCTGAGGCGGGAATTGAACCCGGGTCTCTGGCGCTGTGAGGCAGCAGTGCTAACCACTGAGCCACCGTGCTGATACGAATGGAGTTTCCCGACAATCAGCAATGGATTCACGGTCATCAGTAGACTCTTCGATCCAGATTTTTTTTAAAATTGAATTCCAATTCCACCATTTGCCATGGCAAGGGTTGAACCTGGATCCCGGGAATATCCCTGGGTCTCTGGAATAACCGTCCAGGGGTAATACAATGGTGCTCCATTGCCCCTCCTTGGACATTGTGCTCCAGTTGGACGGATCCCTGGTTAGATAGAGTCCTACGGCTGACCCTTTGGCCCAATCAGCTCATACCGACCATAACCCCCAAACTAAACTAGTCCCGTTTCACTGCATTTGGCCCATATCCCTTTTCTATTCATGTCCTTATCGAAATGTCTTTTAAATCCCCCACTCCCTCAGGAAGCTCATTCCACTGGCGAACCACCCTCTGTGTAAAAAGGTTGCCCCTCAGCTCCCTTTTCAATCCTTCCCCCACTCCCCATAAACATATGCCTCCTGGTTTTGAACTTCCCCGGCCTAGGGAGCCATTCACCTTATCGCTCCCCCTGGTGATTTTATAAATATCCATTAGGTCGCCCATCAGCCTCGTACGATCCAACGAAAACAGCCCCAGCCTATCCAACTTCTCCTTATAACTCCAGCCCTGTAATCCTGGCCATATCCCGGTAAATCCCTTCGGATCCCTCTCCAGTTTAATAACATCCTTCCTATAACGGGGCGACCGGAACTGGACACAGCATTCCAGAAGGGGCCTCACCAATGTCCTGTACAACCTCAACGTGACGTCCTACCTCCTACACTCAAAGGGCTGAGCAATGAAGGTGAGTGAGTGCCTTCTTAACCACTCTATCTATTTGTGAGGAATGAGATGCTGGGACTAGAGAGATTTGCGTCATAGGTAGACAGGGTGGCTTAAGGGGCAACGTTTTCACACAGAGGGTGGTACGTGTATGGAATGAGCTGCCAGAGGATGTGGTGGAGGCTGGTACAATTACATCATTTAAGAGGCATTTGGATGGGTATATGAATAGGAAGGGTTTGGAGGGATATGGGCCGGTGCTGGCAGGTGGGACTAGATTGGGTTGGGATATCTGGGTCGGCATGGATGGGTTGGGCCGAAGGGTCTGTTTCCGTGCTGTACGTCGCTATGACCCGAAGAAGGCATTTAGCATCATTGCCTTCATTGATCAGCCCTTTGAGCGTAGGAGTTGGGATGTCACGTTGGAAACTGGTTAGGCCTCTGCCGGAATACTGTGTCCAGAACTGGTTGCTCTGTTATCAGAAGGATATGATTGAACTGGGACATTTTTAACCGGAGCTTAGGAGGTAGACCTTATGAAGATTTATAAGATCATGACGGGTATAGATAAAACGAACAACGTGAGCCTCTTCCTGAGAGTGCGGGAGCTCAAGACTAGGGGCACGTTTTTAAGGTGAGAGCAGAGAGATTTAACAAACACATGAGGGAAAACCTTTTCACACAAGAATGTGGTTTGTGTGTGGAATGACCTGAAGGTGGGGGGACAGTGACAACGTTTAAAAGACATTTGGATAAGGACATGAGCAGGAAAGGGTTGGAGGGAGATGGGCCAGGAGCAGGCAGGTGTGGGACTGGTTTAGTTTGGGATTAGGGTCGGAGTGGACTGGTTGGGCCGAAGGGTCTGTTTCCCTGCTGTAGGTCTCAGTGTAACTTCAGTCTAACTCTGAATGAGATGCTGAGAGACCATTTGGTCAGTGGGGTTAATGATGTAACCAGACAAAAGCACCAATGAGCTGAAGACCAACTCAACCTCACATAGACACTCCAATTGGCTTTGGCAATGAGCTGCCTCCCACTGCAGGTCCACCATCAGTGAAACCTCCACTGGGAGAGTCCATAATGGTTTTAAGTTTTCCGTACACCCTTCCGGTCGCTGCTGACAATATCAGACTTTGGACGCATGAAGATCTGGTCCTGGTAAAACTGATGGGGATGGGGGAAACCAAAGGGTCATCACAACCAGAACTGAAACCTTCCTGCACCCGGGGAGACCAGGCGGCAGTCGGGGGCGCAATATCATTGTGGGGCGCGAGGGTGACTGTCTGGAGCTAAGGTCACTGTCACACACTGGCTCAACTCCACCAGGGTCATCCGGGGCTCACCAAAACAAAGATGGCGGTGAGATGTTACTTTCTGGTGGCCAGGATTGGCTGCCCAGTCCTTTTGTGGTTCAGTGTTATAGAACAGAGAGTATTCCAGCGCAGTACAGGCCCTTCGGCCCTCGAAGTTGCACCGCCCTGTGGAACCAATCTGAAGCCCATCTAACCTAGACTAATCCATTCTGACATCTGTCCTATATCTATCACCCCTCAATTTAAAGCTATGCCCCCTCGTGCTAGCCGTCACCATCCTGAGGAACAAGGCTCTCACTGTCTACCCCTATCCAACCCTCTGATTATCTTATATGTCTCAATTAAGTCACCTCTCAACCATCTTCTCTCTAATGAAAACAGCCTCAAGTCCCTCAGCCTTTCCTTGTAAGACCTCCCTTCCATACCAGGCAACATCCTGGTATCTTGTAGCTGGTACACACTGCTGTTACTGAGCGTCGGTGGGGGAGGGAGGGGATGGTACACACTGCTGTTACTGAGCGTCGGTGGGGGAGGGAGGGGATGGTATACACTGCTGTTACTGAGCGTCGGTGGGGG
>NC_057756.1:9221713-9227789 GCF_004010195.1 Chiloscyllium plagiosum
CCAGCCTCCTGCTTGTCCCTCCTGATGCTGCCTGGCTTGCTGTGTTCTCCCAGCCTCCTGCCTGTCCCTCCTGTTGCTGCCTGCCTTGCTGTGTTCCTCCTGCCTGTCCCTCCTGATGCTGCCTGCCTTGCTGTGTTCCCCCAGCCTCCTGCCTGTCCCTCCTGATGCTGCCTGCCTTGCTGTGTTCCCCCAGCCTCCTGCCTGTCCCTCCTGATGCTGCCTGCCTTGCTGTGTTCCCCCAGCCTGGAAAGTGGTTGGACACGAAACATTGTACGGTTTTGAGAAGGAGGTGGATAACACTTGGGGCTGGAGGCATTGGAGGTAAAGTGGAAACTAGAGTTTAGATCAGTGTGTTGCTGGAAAAGCACAGCAGGTCAGGCAGCATCCGAGGAGCAGGAAAATCAACGTTTCGGCCAAAAGTGGGAGCAGCCTATTGAGTTGAATAGTCAGAACGAATGGTGGGACAGGTTCGAAGGGCTGAGTGGACTCCCCTAGCTCCTGTTTTCCATATCAATCCGATAAAGTCCCTTTTAGCTTTTAATACATTGGAGTCGCAATAATAATAAGGTTGTAAAGAATGAGGCACAGTTCCAAACATAAAGCTGAGTTATTAGATTTCCCAACACTGCGTTAGCATGAGGCAGCAGCAGGCTGTAATAAATCTACCTCCCTGACATTATCCAATTCACAAGGCTTTGTGATGGTTATTAATGCAGTAAATTCATATTACAGTCAGTTTCAACCTCTGCCTAACTCCAGCGAGGCTGTGGTATCTCTGAATGTGGATGGGCTGTAATATTGTTCTGTTTTGATATTGAAACATAGAGGATAGTGAGAGGAGGAGGCCATTCAGCCCTGCTCCCCCATCCATCACCATCATGGCTGACCGTCCAACCCAACAGCCTCATCCTGCTTTCTCCCTGTAACCTTTGACCCCATTCGCCCCCACGTGCTGTATCTAGCTGCCTCTTGACCATATTCACTGTTTTGATCACCTCCTTCCTGTGGGAATGAATCCCACAGACTCCCCACTCTCTGGGTGAAGAAATGTCTCCTCATCTCTGTCCTAAATGGCCCACCCCGAATTCTCAGAGTGTGACCCCCCCCCCACCCGCCCCGGATCTGGACCCACCCACCATCAGGAACCTCCTCCCTGCATCTACCCTGTCCCGTCCTGTTAGCATTTTATAAGCCTCTATGAGATCCCCCCTCCCCCTCACCCGTCTGAACTCCAGTGAAAACAATCCTAACCTGGTCAATCTCTCCCCGTACGTCAGTCCCGCCATCCCCGGAACCATCCTGAGTAAACCCTCGCTGCACTCCCTCGGGAGCAAGGGTATCCTTCCTCCGAAAAGGAGACCAAACCTGCCCACAATACTCTCGGTGGGGCCTCCCCAAGGCCCTGTATAACTGCAACAACACCCCCCCTGCTCCTGGACTCGAAACCTCTCACAGTGAAGGCCAACAAACCATTTCCCTGCTGTAGCGCCTGCTGCCCCTGCACACCTACCTTCAGCGACTGGTACACCCAGGTCCCTCTGCACGTCCCCCTCTCCCATTGTACACCCATTCAGGTGGTAATCTTGTTTTTTTATTCCAAAGTGAATAACCCCTTGTTCAAGAAGGGGAGTAGAGCCAACCCTGGTAATTATAGACCAGTGAGCCTTACTTCGGTTGTGGGTAAGGTATTGGAAAAGGTTATAAGAGATAGGATTTATAATAATCAAGAGAGGAATAAGTTGATTAGGGATAGTCAACACGGTTTTGTGAAGGGGTAGGTCGTGCCTCACAAACCTTACTGAGTTCTTTGAGAAGGTGACCAAACAGGTGGATGAGGGTAAAGCAGTCGATGTGGTGTATATGGATTTCAGTAAGGTGTTTGATAAGGTTCCCCATGGTAGGCTATTGCACAAAACACAGAGGTATGGGATTGAGGGTGATTTAGTGGTTTGGCTCAGAAATTGGCGAGCTGAAAGAAGACAGAGGGTGTGGTTGATGGGAAATTTCACTCTGGAGTTCAGTTACTCGTGGGGTACCGCAAGGATCTGTTTTGGGGCCACTGCTGTTTGTCGTTTTTATAAATGATCTGGATGAGGGCGTAGAAGAATGGGTTGGTAAACTTGCAGATGACACTAAGGTCGGTGGAGTTTGGATAGTGCCAAAGGTTACAGAGGGACATAGATAAGCTGCAGAGCTGGGCTGAGTGGTGGGAAATGGAGTTTAAAGTGGACAAATGTGAGATGATTCACTTTGGAAGGAGAAACAGGAATGCAGACTACTGGGCTAATGGGAAGATTCTTGGTAGTGTGGATGAGCGAGCGATCTTGGTGTCCAGGTACATAGATCCCTGACTGTTCCCACCCAGGTTGATAGGGTTGTTAAGAAGGCATATAGTGTGTTAGCTTTTATTGGTTAAGGGATTGAGTTCCGGAGCCATAAGGCCATGCTGCAGCTGTACAGGACTCTGGTGCGGCCGCACTTGGAGTATTGTGTACAGTTCTGATTAGATTACATTACAGTGTGGAAACAGGCCCTTCGGCCCAACAAGTCCACACCAACCCGCCGAGAGAGAAGAAGGTTGAGAGGTGACTTAATTGAGACATATAAGATAATCAGAGGGTTAGATCGGATGAAAGCCTTTTTCCTCGGATGGTGATGGCTAGCACGAGGAGATATGGCTTTAAATTGAGGGGTGATAGATATAGGACAGATGTCAGAGGTAGTTTCTTTACTCAGAGAGTAGTAGGGACATTGAACGAACTGCCTGCAGCAGAGGTAGACTCGCCAACTTTAAGGGCATTTAACTGGTTACTGATAGGCATATGGATGAAAATGGAATAGTGTAGGTTAGATGGGCTTCAGATTGGTTCCACAGGTTGGCGCAACATCGAGGGCCAAAGGGCCTGTACTGCGCTGTAATGTTCTATGTTCCATTTATCCAAATTATACTGCATCTGCCATTGATTTGCCCACTCACCCAACCTGTCCATTTCATGATGGACGATCTCTGCATCCTCATCATAGTTCGCCCTCCCATCCAACTTAGTATCATCTGTAAACATTTGAGATGTTGCATTTTGTTCCCTATATCTAAATCATTAATGTATATTGTGAAAGTCTAGGGTCCCAGCACCAATCCCTGTGGCACCCCACCAGTTACTGCCTGCCAATTTGAAAAGGGCACCATTAATTCCTACCCTTTGTTTCCTCTCTGCCAAACAGTTTTCTCTCCATCTCAGTTCACCTCCCCCAATCCCATGCGCTTCAATCTTGCACAATAATCTCTTAAGTGGGAGTTTGTCAAGTGTGTTCTGAAACTCGAAATATACCACATCGACTGGCTCCCCCTTGTCAACTCTCCTCATAGAATTCCAACAGATTGATTTCCCCTTCATAAATCCATGCTGACTCTGTCTGACCCTGCCACTGCTTCCTAAACTCCCCGCTATGAAGTGAAGTCCATTTGAGACTGCGTCTGTACCACCGATTAAACATCTCACCATGATCAGCAACTACCCCTCAGTCTGAGGGTAACCTGTCCGTTGGGTGCATCTTGCTGCAGTAATCAAACAGGCTTATCCACGTCCCAAAGACCTGTGACCATCGGGGTATCCTGATGCGCCTCGGCACATACTCCAGGAATTCCGTATCCTGTTCTCAAAAACCTTGAACCCCACCGAAAACATGGACTGACCCTCAGCCCTGGCAGCCTAATCTTTGCTGCCAACTGCACGTCATTTATTTCAACAGAACCCAAGGCTTGCACTTTCTGCTGCTGGTAATTTAATTTCTCTGGATGTTTGACACTCTTAGTGCCCTGCAGCTGTATCAAAACACAGTGGCAGGTAATAAATGAATGGCTGTTTATGAAAAGGAAATATTATCAATTGCAGAGTGTTCATTCAAACAAGACCTCCCGCTTTCAGGTGCTTACAGTTTCTGCTGTTGGTACTTTAATTTCACTGGATGTTTGACACTTCAATTGCTCTGTAGCAGTTTCAAAACACAGTGCCAGGTAATAAAGGAATGGTGTAAAATGAAGTATGAGGTTTGCAAAGGCATATATTGGCACAGGGCGCAGAGGGACTATGGGGGTGTGGGTGGGGGTGGCATAGATTGCCGTAGAGGGCATCAGGGGCCAGGGGACAGTGGGCTGTCAGCATAGCCTAGAACGCAGAGGCAGGGATGCATGAGGTCAGGATGGGGCATAGGAAGATTCCAGTGTTAAGTGAGACGGGGGGGTGAAGGGTCAGAATTGAAAGGTCTTACATACCAGGAGGGGACATCAACTCTGACTCCTGTCCTGGGTCAAACGTCATGGTTGCAGACACCTCAAACCCCTCCCTGTCACACCCTCCTGTCCCAACGCCTCCACAAACGTAACCCCCACCTCTACGGGTAATTTCTCTCACTCTTGGGGGTCAGAGGTGTTTCTGAATCCTGCTTGGTGCCTCAGGGATGATCAGTCAGATCCCAGTCCATTGGGAACACGCAGCCCCTCTGCATTTCGAGAGGGGATAGCTTTTCGACTCTGTATGGCCCAGGGTTATGAATATAATACAGCTCGAGGAGATGGGAAACAGCAGCAAAACTGATCAATTTCTCGGGGGACACAGTAAATCCAATTGTATCACACTGAAACATCTGCTATGAAATCTAGCGCAGCAACAGACAGCGTTGGAAACAGAGATATTAAATCTCAGAGTCAACCAAACTCCGACACAACAGAAGGCAATGTCTCAGGCTGGTCCGATTATAACATTGTGGCGGACCCTCTGACAGTGCGGTGCTCCCTCAGCACTGACCCTCCGACAGTGCGGCACTCCCCCAGCACTGACTCTCCGACAGTGCGGCCCTCCCCCAGCACTGACTCTCCGACAGTGCGGCCCTCCCTCAGTACTGACTCTCCGACAGTGCGGCGCTCCCTCAGCACTGACTGTCAGAGAAAGCAGCAATCACTCGGAGTTAGTAAACAGACCCATTTCCAAACACAAACTAATTAAAGACTGGAAGCCCTTTGCTGGCTGTTTGTGAATTGAGCACATGGAGCGGTGTTACTCGCTAAAGGGGACTGAAAACATGGACATTGTGAGGATGTGTCCTCGTGTCCGGCAATCTGGAACAAAGGGTCATTGCCCTGGGATAAGGGAGAAACAGAATTAAAGCAGGGATGTGGAGGGAGGCTCTCTCTGAAAGGATTCACTTCGCCAGAGTGCCGCTGGGACACTGAGTAACTTTGAAGTGGCATGTTCGGCAGGGTGGCTCAGAGGTTAGCACTGCTGCCTCACGGCGCCAGGGACCCGGGTTCGATTCCAGCCTCGGGCGACTGTCTGTGTGGAGTTTGCACATTCTCCCCGTGTCTGCGTGGGTTTCCTCCGGGTGCTCCGGTTTCCTCCCACAGTCAAAAGGTGTGCAGGTCAGGGTGGATTGGCCATGCTACATTGTCCCATAGTGTCCAGGTTAGGGTGGATTGGCCATGCTACATTGTCCCATCGTGTCCAGGTTAGGGTGGATTGGCCATGCTACATTGTCCCATAGTGTCCAGGACAGGTTGGATTGACCATGCGAAATATAGGGAGAAAAAGTCGGGGTGTGGGTCTGGGTGGGATGCTCTTGGGAGGGACAGTGTGGACCCAATGGGCCGAATGGCCTGTTTCCGCACCCTGAGGATGCTAAGAGTGAGAGATGTTTACATTGCAAAGGGTTATGGGAAGGGTAGGAGAGTGGGCCTGAGGCCATGATGGTGTTGAATGACCCGTTCTCATTCCTGCATTGTTGTACCCACCAGGGGAACGCCACTTACCCCGTGTGCCATTGAAGAACAGGGTTTGGCGATATGGGTTTTGGATCACCACAATCGAGCCATCGTAACTGTGTAGTTTACAGGTAATCTCGGCAGTGTCTCCTTCCATCACGGTCACATTCTCTGCCTGAACCACCTGGGTCTTTACTGTCGGGGAGAAACAGAGAGAGATGTCAGAGTACAACCATGCTTTCAGACTCCTATTCCAACCACATGCACCCAACCCAACTCAAAACCCCTTCGCCGCCAAAGGAACAAGGGCACAGCAAGATC
>NC_057756.1:9228289-9228525 GCF_004010195.1 Chiloscyllium plagiosum
CTACTTGTTTGCCTACTTGTCCTATATAGTAAAGCAGCACTTGGATATTCTCCACTCCCGGCACCTTCCCCTGCAACCGCAAGAAATGCAAAACTTGCGCCCACACCTCCAAGGCCTCAAGGGACACTTCCATATCCGCCACAAATTCACCTGCACCTCCACACACATCATCTATTGCATCCGCTGCACCCGATGTGGCCTCCTCTATATTGGGGAGACAGGCCGCCTACTTGCGG
>NC_057756.1:9228956-9237398 GCF_004010195.1 Chiloscyllium plagiosum
AACCAACCCAACCACCCCGTGGCTCAACACTTCAACTCCCCCTCCCACTCCACCAAGGACATGCAGGTCTTTGGATTCCTCCATCGCCAGACCATGGCAACACGACAGTTGGAGGAAGAGCGTCTCATCTTCTGCCTGGGAACCCTCCAACCACAAGGGATGAACTCAGATTTCTCCAGTTTCCTCATTTCCCCTTCCCCCACCTTGTCTCAGTCAAATTCATCGAAATCAGCACCGCCTTCCTAACCTGCAATCTTCTTCTTGACCTCTCCGCCCCCACCCCACTCCGGCCTATCATCCTCACCTTGACCTCCCTCCACCTATCGCAATTCCAACGCTCCTCCCCCAAGTCCCTCCTCCCTACCTTTTATCTTAGTCTGTTGGACACACTTTCCTCATTCCTGAAGAAGGGATTATGCGCGAAACGTCGATTCTCCTGTTCCTTGGATGCTGCCTGACCTGCTGCACTTTTCCAGCAACACATTTTCAGCACTTGGATATTCCACTTGTATTGCACCAGCTTCCAGTGCTCTGGAATATGGGATTAGTGTAGTCAGGTCATAGAGATGTACAGCATGGAAACAGACCCTTCAGTCCAACCCGTCCATGCCGACCAGATATCCCAACCCAACCTAGTCCCACCTGCCAGCATCTGGCACATATCCCTCCAAACCCTTCCTATTCATATACCCATCCAAATGCCTCTTAAATGTTGCAATTGTACCAGCCTACACCTCTTCCTCTGGCAGCTCATTCCATACACGTACCACCCTCTGGGTGAAAATGTTGCCCCTTAGGTCTCTTTTATATCTTTCCCCTCTCACCCTAAACCTATGCCCTCTAGTTCTGGACTACCGGTGATAAGGCAACGGGCTGAAATTCTGCGGTGTGACCATCTACAAATGTAATCTTCCTTGTGTAAGGGGGATGAAAAGACAACACATTGCTCCATGTGTAATCTCACTAATGTCGATCTAGATTCTACATGACCTCACCATCATCGACAGTGTCTGTTCAGTTTCGGTAGTTCTGCCTTTTCGGTTTCTAAAGCCTCAAGTTTCATTTATGTATGTCAGATTTCCATTCAGTAACAGTTGCAAGCTCTTGAATTTTCCAGCTCTCTGTTTGATGAGATTTTTTTTTAATATTCCCTACAGTGTGGAAACAGTCCCTTCAGCCCAATCAGTCCACACTGACCCTCCAAAGAGTAACCCACCCAGACCCATTTCACTCTAAGCAATGCACCTAAAACTATAGGCAATTTCCCATGGCCATTTCACCCTAACCTGCACATCTTTGGACTGTGGGAGGAAACCGGAGCACCCGGAGGAAAACCCACGCAGACACGGGGAGAATGTGCAAACTCCACACAGTCGCCCGAGGCTGGAATCAAACCACTGCTGCTGTTTGGTTAAGTTACATTATGTCTGCCAGGTATCCTTCATTCCTTTAGTCAATTGGAATGAAAACTGAACACTTAACTTGCTCTCAGAACTAATTAAATATCTGCTTCCCAGTGCTGTGTTGGCTGAATCCTGTTACCACAACCTGCTACGTAGCCTTAGCATTTACAAAACATGGGGAACTGGAATATAAGAACAGTAGGAGGCCATTCAGCCCCTCAAGTCTGCTTCAGGATTTGGGTTGATCTTTTTTGAATTGAATGATCCATTGTCAACAATACAGTGAAGAGCCGCATATCCCTAACGTGTTCAGCTAACAAAACTCTACCAATCGCATCAATTGTGATGATTGATTCAGCGTCAGATGCCAGTTGAAGGGGAGACTTCTGTCTTTTCCCAGCCTATCTGTCTTGAAACAATTCTAATTTCTCTTCTGAAAGATCTGACTCAAATTGTTAGCCTCAGGCCCAGACCTTCCATGCATGGTGCTCAGAACCCAGCATCTGAACGAATCAACCCTTCCACCAATTTTCTTTTATTCAGTTATGCGACAAAGGCTGGGCCCAGTATTTGCCGCCCTCTGTCCCTAGTTGCCCCCCCTTGAGAAGGTGGGGGTGAGCTGCCTTCTTGAACCGCTGCAGTCCATGTGCTGTGGGTAGACCCACAATGCCCCTGAGGGAGGGAATTCCAGGTTTTCTGACCCAGCCAAACTGAAGGAACGGCGATGTATTTCCAAGTTAGGATGGGAAAGGGCTCAGAGGGGAACTTGAAGGGGTGGTGGTGTTCCTATGTATCTGCTGCCCTTATTCTTTCATGATTTGGAGATGCCGGTGTTGGACTGGGGTGTACAAAGTTAGAAATCACACAACACCAGGTTATAGTCCAACAGGTTTAATTGGAAGCACTAGCTTTTGGCGTGCTGTTCCTTCAGCAGGTGATTTGTGGGCGGCACGGTGGCACGTGGGTTTCCTCCGGGTGCTCCGGTTTCCTCCCACAGTCCAAAGATGTGCAGGTCAGGTGAATTGGCCATTTTAGGTAAAGGGGTAAATGTAGGGGAATGGGTGAGTTGCGCTTCGGCGGGTCGGTGTGGACCTGTTGGGCCGAAGGGCCTGTTTCCACACTGTAAGTAATCTAATCTAAAAAAAATGCGATGAAGGAACAGCAGTCCAAAAGCTAGTACTTCCAAATGAGCGTGTTGGATTATAACCTGGTGTTGTGTGATTTCTAACTTTTCCTTTCAGGCTGACATCCTGACCAGAACTCAGAGGTTGGGTGGGGCTCAAATTGCATTGATTGCCAGGATTCTCCACCCACAAACAGTGGGGAAACTTGAACCCAGAATATATTGAAGAGGAGAGGTCGAGAAATCTCTGCGGAGGGAGAATCTGAAACAGCCCGGGGGGGGGAAGAGAGCTAACAACAACAATGAACTGAGTGTGTATATAGCACTTGTGAATGTAATAAAACACTGCAGCACTCCAATGGGAGCAATTATCAAACAAAACTTGACAGCAGGCCAGCCAGGGTAATGACGGGACAAACAAACAAACAAAAGCTCATTCAAGGCTCTGGAAAGCAGAGGGTGAGAATGAGAGGAGAAGGAGGAGGAGGAGGGAGATGTAGGTGGAAATTCCAGAGATAAGGCCAGGGCTGTCAGTGGTGAGGGCTGGGAATCAGGAATGCTAATGGACAGCCCAGAAACGGAGCGTCGACGAGTTATCAGAGGCAAGAAGGTGGAGTGGAGGAGGTTACACAGGTTGTGGGGGTTGTTATGGAGATGTTTAAAACTAATGAAACTTTTATGCAGAGGCTTTGCTCAGGTGAGTTTGAGTGGGGCTAGTGAGCTCAGAAATGAACCGAGGCTTGGTGAATGCCAGGAGATAGCGAGCAGAGTACTGAATGGGTTTATGTTTACAGGAGGTTGGGCAACAGTGTGTCAAGTAAGCTGAGAGAGGAGGGAACAAAGACTTGGGTAAGTTTCCAGTTGGGTTCAAGCTGAGCAGATCAGAGCAAGTTGATGCCCTGGTGATTTTAATAGTGAACTGGGTATGTGGTCATAAACTCATCACTGTGCCAATGAAGACACGAAAGTGGGCTGGAGTTTAGCTCAGTCAGACAGCAGAAGGGAAGATCTCTGGTGGAGAGCTAGCATGATCATTGAGGGCAACATAGCTCAGTCCCTGCTCTACCAAAACCCCTATATCTGAGGAGCTTTAACAGTGTGGCTGACATTCAGAGGCAATCAGGCGGAACAGTGGTTAGCACTGTCGCCTCACAGTGCCAGGGTTCGATTCCATCCTTGGGCGACTGTCTGTGTGGTGTTCACACATTCTCCCCTGCGTGGATTTCCTCCCACAGGTTAGGGTGAATTGACGTGCTAAATAGTCCAGAGTGTTCAGGTATGTGTAGGTTAGGTGAGTTAGTCAGGGGGATAAATGTAGAAGTAATAGGGAATGGGTCTGGGTGGGTTACTCTTCAGAGGGTTGGTGTGGACTTGTTGGGCCGAATGGCCAGTTTCCACACTGTCAGGATTCTATTCTATTACAGCTGGAGTGTGAAGTTAATCAGATAAAGGAGCAAAATTAGGCCTTTCAATCATGGCTGATATGCTCCTCACCCCCCATTTTCCTGCCTTCTCTCCATATCCCTCCAACCCATTACCAATTCTATTACAGCTGGAGTGTGAAGTTAATCAGATAAAGGAGCAAAATTAGGCCATTCGGCCCATCGAGTCTGCTCCGCCATTCAATCATGGCTGATATGCTCCTCACCCCCCATTTTCCTGCCTTCTCTCCATATCCCTCCAACCCATTACCAATTAAACATCTGCCTAACTCCCCTTCAAATGTACTCACTGTCCCAGCATCCACTGCACTTTGGGGGAGCCAATTCCATAGATTCACAACCCTTTGGGAGAAGTAGTGTCTCCTCAATTCTGTTCTAAATTTGCTCCCCCCCTTACCCTGAGATATGACCTCTCGTCCCAGAATACCCCACAAGGGGAAGCATCTGCTCCACATCTATTTGACCCACACCTTTTATCATCTTGAAAACCTCAATTTGATCTCTCCTCATACCTCTCAATTCCAGAGGCTCATGGAGAGAGCAAAGAGAGGAGGGATAATAGAGGAGGGATGAGGATGATGGGATGAGGTCGGGCTGGGGGGCACGTTAAGGGGAAGAGAGTGGCTTCGTCATTATGTCATTGGACGAGTATTCCATGCACTGAAGACATAGATTCCCATTCCAGCTGCTGGAACGAACAAATCAGCAATTTCACAATCGTCTCAGTCACGATGACCACTAAAACTATTCACTGATTGTTCTGGAAACTTGGCCCTTCCTAAATGGTGTTGACAAACTGGACATCTGCCACCGTTCCCCGATCTGGTCTGTATATGAATCCAGATCCACAGTCAGTCAATGTGGCTGACTCTTAACCGCGCGCTGAAATGGCGAGGCCAGCCACTCAGTTCAAAGACAACAAATGCTAGTCTTGCCGGTGACACTAATGAAGAATAAAGCTTGACAGAAAGAAACTTTGATGACGCGGCAGCACAGACTCCTGCCCGGAACTCGTCTGCTCCATCGGCTTTCATTTTTCTTCTTTCTCTGCTTTTTCTTTTAAAAACTTCTAACCTTCCATCTTCTGTGGAAGCTCGGACGGTTTCAAGGTGTCCGGTCTATCTGATGCTCGGACGGTTTCAAGGTGTCCGGTCTATCTGATGCTCGGATGGTTTCAAGGTGTCCGGTCTATCTGATGCTCGGACGGTTTCAAGGTGTCCGGTCTATCTGATGCTCGGACGGTTTCAAGGTGTCTGGTCTATCTGATGCAGGCTTTTTCCTGGTGGCAGTGGAGGAGCGAGGGGGACGTTTGTGCCCCCGGTAGCGGAGGCTGGTGGAGGGAGGCGAGAGTATGTCCTGCTGGTAGAGGAGAATAAAAGCGAGTTGGAGGCCAGTGCACGATTCTGCAGCCTCAGCGGCGACTGTATCGCCAAGGCCAGTCCAACCAACGATCATGGCGGTGGCGTGGTCAGTAAAGGCAAGATGGCGATGGAGAGTGTGGCAAAAGGACTCAAGGTTGGCCAACTGCTTCTTGCCTGTGTTGGTATCTGCATCAGGGTAGAAAGGTCAAAATCCAGGCCCATAGTCAAGCACTTAAGAAGGATTGTAACGTTGAACTTTTAACTTATTTCATCATTTTCTACTTTATACCGAAGATTTGGTACCTAGATACCTCTGCGCCTGTGAGGGTGCTGGGAATGATGACTTTGTACACTTTTCACTGTACTCCTGTACCTGTCTTGATGGCCAGTTGCACTTCCTGAAGGTAGAGTTTCGCTGCCCTCTGATGGTCATATTGCAGTACTGCCCTGTCTTTTTTCTGCTCTGGTGAGCTCCACTGTTCAAAAAGCAATCCGTTGAACATATGAGATAGTGGCTCAGAGCCACAGGAGCAGCCTAACCTTATTAATTTTCAACCAAGAAAGAGAGAACTTCATGTCTCCCTAGCAGGAAATCAGGATCTATCCTGCCAAGCTCCTCCCCCCAAGAATCCACAGCATTTTAATAAGATTACTTCACATTCCTCTGAACTCCAATGGGTCTCGGCTTTAGCTGTGCAAGCTTTCCCCAAAAGGTAAAACCCTCATGTCAGGAATGAGCCTGGAGAAGCTGCTCTGAGCTGCTTCTAAAGCAAGTATATTGTTTCTGAAGTAAGGTGATTAAACTGTACTCGGTACTTCACTAGGAGGAGTCCAGTCTCACTAAGACCCTGTTACAGATGCAGCAAGAATTCACGGATGCTCCATCCCATTTGCAATAACTGCCAATATCTGTGCTCATCGTAATCCCGTAGAAAAACATTTCAGCCCATCTCTTCCTCACATTGTTACTTCTTTTTGAGAATGTTGCCAATGCTCTTTAGAAGTTAGTACAGAGTCCAACGCAGATCTGAACTTATCTTGAGGCAGGAATTAAATCTCAAGGCAGCTTCAATTTGTTCCCAAAGCAAGCACTGAGAGGGGGAGAGTGATATCACGAGAAAGAGAGAGAGAGACAGCACAGCCAGTAGTAAATAATTCATTTCATTTCCAAAATATCCTTACAGTGTTGTATAGAAAGCACCTAATACACATTTGAATTGTTCAAGTCTACACACAGTTTCAAAGGTTAGAGAACAATGGCTGTTCCAGATGGTACAAAGCGTGTTATCATTCCACCAGAGTGTGGTGAAACCTGGAGAAATCCTGCAACAATGTTCAGGGAAAACCTCTGGATAAAAGGTTAATGCCAGCTGATTTACCAAACTGGAATCTCACGTGGAACAGTCAGCTGAATGGATTGATTGGCACACGGTCAGCGAGGAAGGTCTTGTCAAAGTCCAGCTTGCAGCTGTGCTACAAGGGCTACCATCCAATGCAGAAGCTGCCTCTGTCGTACTCTCTTAAACAGGCAAAGTGAAAGAGGTTGATGGGTCAGAAACACATCACTGCCCCTCCAAACATTCCGCCAGAAAGGACCTTAAACCATCCTCAGGATGACCAACCACCTGACAGGCAGTTAGATTTTGTTTTGAAGTAGAGGAACTCTTACAACTTCCAGTGTCAGCCATCTTGCACAATTAGAGAGTGAGTATGAGGGGATACTGTCAGTCAGTAAGAAGGGAGCACTACACTGTCAGAGGGGCTGGAAGTTGGAGTCTTCAGACTGTCAGAGGGTTGGTACTGAGGGAACCTATACTTTCACAGGGTCAGTATGGAGGGACTGCCATGCGGTAGGAGGCACAGGACTGAGGGACCGCTGCACTCTCAGACCGTTGTTACTGAGTGGTGAGGGTGCAGCATTGCCAGAGTCATTATTGAGGGAACAATGTACTCTAGGGGGTGTTTTATTTCACATGAAACAAAGGACTGCTGCACTGTCTGCCTCTCGCGTGAATGTAAAAAATCCAATGCCCATGATTTGGAACAAGTATTGGATGCAGTTCTCTCCAGTGGCCTGTGGAAAATATTCAGCTAACTTCAATGACAGCAGTTTCCTGGGAGCTTACTGTGTGCAAGTTGGCTACCATGTATCCCCCATTACAAATTTTGATTTAAAAGTCCCCACACTGGGCATGAAATCACTTTGGTAAGAAGTGAGGTCCTGAAAGACATGGAGGAGGAAGAGTAAGACCTTTCCTCAATGTTCACATCCCTCAAAAAGGTTTTCAGACCAGGCCCTCCTGTCAGGACTTCATTTGTCCATTCGAAGGCTGTAGTCTCTCAGATTTCAGCTACATGAAGGGAAGGAAGGAGTCCCGTCACCAGGAGGAGCAGCATGTTGTACTGTGGACTGACGCTCCTGTTGCAGAACTGTCCACAGCAGCAGTTGATCTCATCCATAGACGAAATGGGAACCCCACAAGCCTCCAAACTCGCACAGCCTCGAAATGGAAAACGGCCTTCAACATTTTGCTCGTCTGAAAGATCAACAGACTGTCAGGGCTGCAAATTAGGACAAGGCCTTGCTGTGAAGGCTATCAATAAATTCTACACTTTGTCACAACCAAAACGATGGAGGGCTGTCACTGAAAACAAAACGCAGCAATGAGCTTCAGATAACATACCTGGATATTGTGTTGTTGACTTATTGTGGATTCGATCCAAAAGCATGATGGAAAACCCTTAAAAATGAGAAAGGATGAGGAAAACATTAATCTGAGCAGACACGGAGGTTTCTTCACACGAAGGGACAGAAAAATCTGTATTTCTCTCCCGATAACATCACTGAGACAGACGTCAACTGAGAAGTTCAAAGATGAGGTGGACAAATTTTGTTGGGTGAAGAAGTTAAGTGTTAGGAAGCCAATGGTAGATGAAGGTCAGGTGCAGGTCAGGCTTAACTGGCTGAATAGCCTCCTCTTTTGTCCGAGTAACAGGCACAAGGGGCTGACTGGCCTCCTGCTGTTCCTGTGGAAGAGGCTTCAGGAGGGGGCTGTGAGCATTTTATATTATGCAAAAAGATGACAAGTGAGGTCAGAGAGATAGGGAGGGGG
>NC_057756.1:9238193-9245652 GCF_004010195.1 Chiloscyllium plagiosum
GGGGTTACAGAGATAGGGAGGGGGTATAGGGGCTGGAGGGGGTTACAGAGATAGGGAGGGGGTGTGGGGGCTGGAGACTGGCTTGGTTTGCTCACCTAATTTTTGATGCTAAGTGATGCCAAGAGGAATTCCTGCATTGGCTGAGGTTACCATCAAGGATTCACCCTCTCAATGTCTTCCCTCATCCGAG
The DNA here is from genome assembly GCF_004010195.1 of Chiloscyllium plagiosum. Taxonomy (NCBI): domain Eukaryota; kingdom Metazoa; phylum Chordata; class Chondrichthyes; order Orectolobiformes; family Hemiscylliidae; genus Chiloscyllium; species Chiloscyllium plagiosum. The sequence goes on from NC_057756.1 coordinate 9,238,384, forward strand.
GCGTCAGGACCCTCAGGTTAACCATTAGTCCTCTCTTTCTCTCTCTCTCTCTCTCTCTCTCTCTCTCTAATGAGAGAGCAGTCCTTTGGCATTATGGTGATTTTTTAGGGTTCCGGGAGGTGGCAGAGTAGGCTAGGGTGATACGAAGGATGGTTGGGGAAGCAACATGTTCCAGAGATAGGGAGCATTCTCGGGGCTGGTGGGAATTACAGAGATGGGGAGGACTTTAGGATATGGTGGAGGTTCCAAAGAAAGGGAATGTTATGAGTCCGGTCGTAAGTTAGAGATAGAGAAAGTTGCATGGGCTGGAGGAGAACACAGAGATAGGGAGGGTTGCTTAATGGGAATATTTGCATTATTCTTGGGAGAGTGTGAACTTGTACAACACAGTATTAAAGCAATTGCAAGTTTGCTGGGAAAAAAAGGAAATTTTGTGAATAGTAATGAGTTTTGGAGAGTACTTACGATCAAATGATCCTTTGAAGTAACCCGTGGCACAGAAGTTCTGATTAGAAGTGCATTCAATTTTCTCAAAGTCACGATTGCAACCGGCTTCAGTACATCCATAGCACTCCATGCCGTTTTTACTCTCTGTTATTAATCAGTCCGGTATCAATGTTCAGTTACACAGTTCCATTCAACATCAAAAGAAATATTTAACAGCTCTACAGCAACTATTGCAACCTCAGAACATTCCAAAGCTGCTTCCAGCGGCACAAGTCAGAGAGAGTCAATATTTCAAAGAGTGGTCACAGTTGTAATGCAAACACAACAGACCTAAGTAGTAACACACTGACAGTGCAACACAGCCTCTATAATGACTGTCCAACAGTCTGACTGTACAGGGCACCCTCAGTACTGGCTCTTCAACAGTACAGTGGGACTTCAAGAGTGATACACTGTCAGCACAGCACTCCCTCATTAATGTCTCTCCAATGATGAAACACTCCTTGAACACTGACCCTCCCTCAGTACTGACCACCCAATAATGCAGCAATCAGTCCCAATGGTATATAGTTTCCTCAGCACTGACCCTCCGACAGTGCGGCGCTCCCTCAGCATTGACCCTCACATGTTTTAATGCTCTCCTGGTACTGATTCTGAGTGCAGTACTTTCTTATTTCTGACTCACAAACAGTGGGAGCAAGGTGGCCCTCTCTGTAAATGAATGAATTTTTCCCAATCAGCAACTCTGCAATGAACGTTGTGCCAAGATGTTGTTAACCAAAATGTGTGGTAGCAGGGTCACAATCTGTTCTAGTGGTATTACTTCATTCCAGAAGGGATATTTTGCATTGAAGACAGTTTGGACAACATCTAAACATGAGAATTAAGAGCAAGAGTAGGCCCTATTGACTCATCATGTCCAATCCATCATTGAACAGAATCATGGGTGACCTGCTCCTCTAACTCCATTTTTCCACACCATCCTCACATCTTTGGGCTCGTAGAAATTCATCGAGCTCAATCTTGAACATGATCAAGAACTGAACTTCCATAACTCTCTGGGCAGAGAATTCCAATGATTGGCGTGTCCAGTGTTTTCCTCATCTTATACCTAAATGGTCCTGACTTTATTCTGCTTCTGGTCCTTGATCTCACCAAGGCTACACACAATGGGTTGTATATAACTTCAGTAAGACAATTATTCAAAGCCTTGTGTAATAAAGGTCAATACATCATGTGTCTTCTTCATTGGTTGCAGTACCTCTATGTTAACTTTCAGTGACTCAAGGGATGAACAACCTTCAGGGATTGGCAAGCAAGTAAAGATCAAACTACAATCAGAGTAGCCGTAATTGTACTGACCAGTGGTGAAGGCTTCATGGGCCAAAGGGCCTGGTTCTTTAGTTTTAAAATATTCTTTCCTTTGGGACAAATATTCACCCCAGGACACCCTCTTCAACACTTTTTTCAAAGTACTGGTTGCAGTTGGGGGTTGGGCACTGGAGTGCTGGTGAGGAGTAGGGTGTTCAGAGAGCAGTGGTGGTCTGTTATGCCCAACACAACCCTGTGATAAAAGTCACTTTCCAAAATCAGCACCTACGAAGTACATCACAGCAAATATTAACCTGAAATGAGTGTTTGGGGCTTGAAGCCATGAGTTGGGGCTCAAGAGGGTAAAGTGCTACCCCGAGCCAAGGCTGACAAGTGCTAGTGAGTTTTGAGAAGATTTGTAGCTAAGGCTGAGGTTCTGGATGTAGGTTTGTTCGTTGAGCTGAAAGGTTCGTTTTCAGACTTTTCGTCACCATACTAGGTAACATCTTCAGTGAGCCTCCGGATGAAGCACTGCTGATGTTTCCTGTTTTCTATTTACGTGTTTGGATTTCTTTGGTTTGGTGATGCCATTTCCTGTTCTTTTTCTCAGGGGTGGTAAATGGGATCCAAGTCAATGTGTTTGTAGATAGAGTTCCGGTTGGAATACCATGCATCTAGGAATTCTCGTGTGGATCTTGTGCATGACCCAAAGAAACCCAAACATATAAACAGAAAGTAGGAAACATCAACAGTGCTTCATCTGGAGGCCCACTGAAGATGTTACCTAGTATGGTGACAAAACGTCTGAAAATGAACCTTTCAGCTCAGCGAGTAAACCTACATGCAGCTGATAAATGCAACAGTCCTCCAACGCTCGACACGGCCATTCTCATTGCAATGCAGAAGTATAGTATTACCTGGCATGGTGTGGTTGTTGCACAGGTCAGTCTTGCAGCAAATGATACTCTGTTTTATGCTACCTGTGTTTAAGGATACACCACAGTGCAACCCATACTCGCAAGACCTCTCAGTATATGAATCTGGGAAAGTAAAATGAGTGCCCATTCTTAATAATCAGCCTTCACAGAATCACAGAATTCAGTAGAGTGTGAATGACTTGACTGAAATTGCTTCTATCATAATCTCAAGGCAGTGCATTCCTGACCCTAACAAATTACTGCATGAGATAGCTTTTCCTCATGTTGTTTTTGCTTCTCTTATTAATAACTTTAAATTTGTGCCCTCTCATCCTCAATCATTTCACCAATGGAAATAATTTCCCCAGGCTCCACGTGGTTTCCAATACTTCGATCAAATCTCTCCTTACCCTTCTCTTTTCTAAAAAAAAAGTTCCAGTGTGCCCAAGGTATCAATGCAACTGAAGTTCCTCACCCTGGAACTATTCTTGTGAATCTTTTGTGCATTAACTCCAATGCCTTCATATCCTTTCTAAAGGTTGGCAGCCAGGACTGGACACAATCATCCAATTGAGGCCGAACCAGGGTCTTTTGCAAATTCAACATAATGTCTTTCATGTAATCCAAGTTCATATTAACAAATCTTGATTACTGTATAAGCTTTACTGTACATGCTATCATTCTCATCTTAATTATTATCATAGAACTCATACAGTGTGGAAAGAGGCCATTCAGTCCCTTGGGTTTGCACCTACCCTCCAAAAAGCACCCCAACCAGACCCAGTGCCAGCCCATCACCCTAGCCCCGTAGCCTCACATTTCCCATTTCATCTACCTTTCCTGCACACCCCTGGGCATTATGGGACAATTTAGCATGGCCAATCCACCCTAACCTGCACATCTCTGGCACTATAGGACAATTTAGCATGGCCAATCCACCCTAACCTGCACATCTCTGGCACTATAGGACAATTTAACATGGCCAATCCACCCTAATCTGCACATCCCTGGGCACTATGGGACAATTTAACATGGCCAATCCACCCTAATCTGCACATCCCTGGGCACTATGGGACAATTTAGCATGGCCAATCCACCCTAACCTGCACATCCCTGGGCACTATGGGACAGTTTAGCATGGCCAATCCACCCTAACCTGCACATCTGTGAACACTATGGGTAATTTAGTATGGCCAATCTACCCTGACCTGCACATCTGTGAACACTATGGCTAATTTAGCATGGCCAATCTACCCTGACCTGCACATCTTTGGACTGTGGGAGGAAACCGGAGCACCCGGAGAAAACCCACACAGACACGGGGAGAATGTGCAAACTCCACAGAGTTGCACAAAAGCTGGTATTGAATCCTGGCCTCTAGCACTGCATGAACTACTGAGACACCGTGCTGCCCGAGAGAGGACGAATTTTTGAGAAGGAGATGATAAGTGGACTTTAGATTTTAGTTCCGTAAAGGTTACATTTATGTTTAAATGGTCCGAAAGTCATTTTTGAACTGTGAAGTCAATCTAAGAATAGACTTAAGCCAAATAAAACATATGGGGGAGTCAATTGTCAAAAATTTACGATGTTGAGAAAACCTACTATCATGTTATGTGACATTATCACTATGCAAAACGGGATATGATTTGGAGATGCCGGTGTTGGACTGGGTGGACAAAGTTAAAAATCACACAACACCAGGTTATAGTCCAACAGGTTCATCAGGTGATAGTGATGAAGGAGCAACGCTCCGAAAGCTAGTGTGCTTCCAATTAAACCTGTTGGACTATAACCTGGTGTTGTGTGATTTTTAACTTCAAAACGGTATAGACTTCAAACAGATCTAGTAATTCAGAACTATGTATCCAGGAGATGCTGTGGGCCATTAGCAACAACAGAATTTTATGCAAACGTAATCTCTGACTTCACGGCTCACCATATCCCTTGCTCTACCATTACCATCAAGCTGAGGGACTGACCCTGGTTCAATGAAGGGCATCCCTGAAGCAGCATCAGGCAAACCTAAAATGAGATGTTAACCCGGTGAAGCTACAAAGCAGTGTGCCAAACAATATAAGCAACAAGTGATAGACAGAGCCAAGCATTTCCACAGACAATTAATCAGATTTAAACTCTCCAGCCCTGCCACATCCAGATGTGAATGAAATTGGACAATTAAACAACTCATTGATACAGGAAACTCCACAAATGTCCTCGTTCTCAGTAATGGGAAATTCAAGCATGTCAGTCTTAAACATCAAGCTGAAACATTTGCAACAATCTTCAGTCAGACATACTGAGTGCATGATCCATCTTGGCCTCTGTGGGAGTCCGTAGCATCACTAATGTTAGTCATTAGAAAATCCAATTAAGTCCACATGCCAACAAGAAACAGCTGGAGGAACTAGTTACTGCAAAGGCTTTGGATTCTTAAAATAGTTCGGAAGACTTTTGCTCCAGAATTTGCCATGCCCCCAGTCAACCTGTTCCAGTACGGCTTCAATACTGGCATCTACCTGACAATGTGGAAAATTGCCCAGGTATATCCTATAAACAATAAACAGGACAAATTCAACCCAGACAATTACCACAGAATTGTTGAATACTGCTCAAAGGTTACGAGAGCTTCGGACGCAACTACCCTTTCAGACAATGAGTTCAGATTCCCAACAGCCACAGAATGAAACAACTCAACACTCTCCTCAGGCTTCTCCCTTTTACTATATATCTATACCCCTATAGTTACTGACCCTCTACTAATGGAGAAAGCACCATCGTGGCCACACTAAGCCCCTGATACACCCCTATTAGGTCCCCTCTCAACGTCAACTGTGCCAAAGAGAACAGCACCAGTTGATCCTGTCTTTCCTCAGCTCTGACCCTGCAGCCCAAGCAACATGCTGGTAAATCACCTCCTCGAGTGGAACTACAACCTTTCTACAATGTGGTAACCAGAACTATATGCAGTACTGGAATTGTGTTACATAGTGTTTTATATAGCTCCAGCACCTCCAGGCCAACAACCCTTTGAGTCTCTGCGCTGTTTAATTCTAGACTCTTAAGCATCATCTGATTGCCATCACACTAACATTGGTGCCCATGCCAGACCCCTTGTAGAAATATTTGCATCATCTATAACTACCCGATGATGAGGATGTTGTACCTTTGTTTAAGAAAGGTTGTAAGGAGAAGCTGAGAGACTACAGGCGAAAGTGGGTACTGTGGATGCTGGAGATTAGAGTCAAGATTAGAGTGGCGCTGGAAAAGCACAGCAGGTCAGGCAGTATCCGAGGAGCAGAAAAATCAACGTTTTGGGCAAAAGCCCTTCAACAGGAAACTATAGGCCTATGAGTTTGACTTTGGTTGTGGGTTAATTGTTGGAGATGATTTTACAAGATAGGATTTATGAACATTTACAGGCAAAAAATTGATTGGGGAGCAAGGGTGATTGTCCCGAGTAAAGGTCGCCACTAGATACTGGCCAAACTCCACCAGGGTCATCCAGGGGTTTCCAAGCTGAAGATGCTGGCAAGAAGCTATGCCCTGCGACCTGGGTTGGATGGCGACATAGCTGCATTGGTGGAGCAGTGCTCAGAGTTCCCAAAAGGACAAAAATTGCCACCAGCAGCATCCACACATTCGTGGGAATGGCTGGTTAGAGTGCGGGTAAGTGGCGTTAAAATGCCCATCAGCCATAGTTGAATGGCAGGGTGGATTTGATGGGCCAAATGGCCTTACTTTCACTCCTATTTCTTTTGGTCATATGGTAAAGCCTGGACTCGGGTGCATGTCGACTATGCTGGCCCCTTCAGCAGGAACACCAATGCTGACCAAATGTCTCCTCTAAGCGAGACAGACTATTTAATTCAGGGGACGAAGTTTGGTGCTGCAACCATGGGAATGGTTCTGTATGGGTATAAGAGGTTGATGCAAGGTCAGGTGCCGTCACTTACAAACTTCAGGTAGGTGATACAGTCCTGACCAAACATGTAGATCACCTGAAAGCTGATACCTCACAAATGCAGCAGCAGCAAAAGAGTCCTGACTCCTCAGAACAGCCAGAAGACCTGTCAGAAACTGTAGGTGCTCTCCCTCCGTCTAATATCAAGAAAACCTCAGTCCAAAATGGATGCAGCCGGACATTGCTACCGCCAGAAAAAGAGGAGGAAACTCTCCTGAGATATTCTGGACACAAGAGACGGACCATGGTCTGGTACATGTCACCAGTGTCTCAGTACAAGTCTGAGAAACTAGACCTGGGCCGAAATCATAGCCAGAGAAGCTACAGGCGAACGATCAGGCCCACATCCTCAGATTTAGAGGGGGTGGGACGTAGTGATTGGAACCAGGTGGACCTCAGTGACTACAGGGTACTTGATTAGGGTTGTTAACCTGGGCTAATCAGGTAAGCCCTGGCTTACCAATATAACCAGAAGTTCCAACTCTATTTTGATTTAGTCCCTACCCTCCCCTTCACTGTTTTGATCACACAGCACTGCCCTTTGATGTGAAGGGCAGTGTTTGTCACTGGCCACTCGGGTGTTTTCCTATCTTCCTGGTGGTGGAAATTGAATAAAGATTCATGCACTTT